>NC_079912.1:731532-939822 GCF_024868665.1 Triplophysa rosa | reverse complement strand
CTCTCTCTCTCTCTCTCTCTCTCTCTCTCTCTCTCTCTCACTCACTCACTCTTTCACTCACTCTTTCACTCACTCTTTCACTCACTCTCTCTCTCTCTCTCTCACTCACTCACTCACTCTCTCTCTCTCTCACTCACTCACTCACTCACTCACTCACTCTTTCACTCACTCACTCACTCTTTCACTCACTCACTCTCACTCACTCACTCACTCACTCACTCACTCACTCACTCTCTTTAGGTTCGATGTCTGGTTTTTCACACTCCAGCTCTCCACAGATGATAGACAGCAGTCCAATCGGGGCGTTCTCAGGTGATCATCTTAACTTAATTCTGTTCAGAGTTTATGTGAAGTGACACCAGTCACATTTTTAAAAAGTCTGAATGTCACTGCATTTAGTTAATATCATATCATAAGTGACATTTATTTGAAAGACTAAAAGTGCAAGCAGGACATTTCAGAAAAGCACAATTGTCAGGTTTAAAATGTTAAAACATTTTTACTAAAATTGTATATCTGGCAAAATATCACATCACTTGTAAGGAGTCCTGGACTCAAACATACCACAATTGCCTTCATGTCATTCCTATATAATATGACCAAACTGATCACATTGTTTATAGTTTTCCAGTAAATTCAAACATCTATATAGCCATTTACTATAGTAACATAAATTAAATAACATAAATAAAAGGCTGAAGATAGCGGCGCTTTAAAGAGACTCGCGGGAGGTGATGAGTCACACACGCATCAGAATTCAGATCACATTCTGTGACTGTTCGTGTCTGATGCTGCGTTTCACCACCTGTTACAGACCTTACATGACTTCTGTCATACCGCATGTGATGCGTTTGTGTCCTAACCAATGTATACATGTTATGTTCAAATCTTGTTAGGTTGTTTTAATGTCTCTGTATGGTTTGTGCAGGCAAAACAGTTTCTGTCATGAACGATCCAGTATATAGAAATCACACACGCAATACATATGCTTGAGTCATCATGTCACGTATCTGAACTCTTTTAAACCGACAGGTTTCTCTGAGCCCGGCGTGATGCTGAACACGGCTGCCAGTCCTGTTCCTCTCCAGACAGAAAGACCGTTTGAACCGCACTCGACACCAGCGGTCCAGGTCACTGAAACCCCCAAAATACCTGCTGAACCGCTGATAGCCATGACCCCCAAGAGCCCAGCGGACACATCTGCAGGTAGATGACAAACACACACATATATGTACACAAACACAATCTATTTGATTTCCCTTCTTACAAGGGTTGATTTTATACTGAGGCTTGTGTTTGAATCATGTCAAATGAAACCGGAATTGAGGATCTGTGCTGTTTTTATCCAGAAGGGGGCACTATAACCGGTGACATTCACTGTGACATTATCAGTTGTCAGAGCTCATGTAATGTTCCATCCATTCTCATGTCCCTGCGGTCTTTAAGGGCTACAGCTGTATGTTCAGTGCGGATGAGAGCCTGAGCCACGCCGCTGGTTTAGATCACACTGAAGAATGAGATTCTGTCTGGTGACGGGTTTCACACAACATGTTACACACTCACCCAATCTGAGATACAATTCCTGACGTAATAGTCTTTGAATGTCCAGTCACACGTGTTTGGAAAAGACAAGCATATTTTAATACCACAAAGTCCATGCATTTACAGAGTGTCTCCCATAATGTATTGCACACTCACACATCAGCAGTATAGATCCCTCTGTCACATGCAACACGCTTTACAACATAACATACGACGAGATGCGCATGCGCTGTGACGAGATGAAAATATTTCAACTTCTTAAAATGCCACACGCTCACCGCGTGGCCAAAGCAGTGCGGCTCGCGCTTTCCGTGCGCAAAAGACGCGATATGTGAATCAGCCCCAAGACATCTTTAAAAAGCAAATACAACTTATTTACATTTCAAAGGAAAATAAAACTGAAATAACTCTAATAAAATTGATTTAAAATGTGTGTATATATGAAAGAATTAAATCAAAAGAAAATGGAGATAGAAGTGCAGTTGATGTAAACCTGCACAGTGCTCGGGTTGTAAATGCACAGTTTATCAAGTGTGTTTTTAATCTGGATTTAAAAGTAGCTGCTGTTGGTGAACGTCTGATGTCTTCTGGAAGCAGATTCCAGCTACGGGTGGCATAACGGCTAAACACTGACTTGCCTTGTTTTGAGTGAACCCTTGTTATCTCTGACTGACTTGATCCTAATGCTCTGAGAAGTCTGTAAGGTTTATACTCAATAAGCATATCTGGAATTCATTTAGGTCCTTGGCCATTGAGTGATTTATAGACGACTAATAATGCTTTAAAATCGATTCTACATGTATCTGGTAGCCAGTGTAATGACCTGAGGATTGGGGTGATATGCTCAGATTGTTTGGTTCTGGTCTGAATCCTGGCAACAGCGTTCTGTATGAGCTGCAGCTGTATGATGGTCTTTTTGGGAAGACCAGTAAGGAGTCCATTACAGTAATCCACCCTGCTGGTGATGAAAGCATGAACTAGTTTCTCTAAATCTTGGCTTGAGACAAAACATCTGATTCTGGATATGTTTCTGAGATGGTAGAACGCTGATTTGCTTATTGCTTTGACATGACTGCTGAAACTAAGGTCAGACTCTAGAATGACACAAAGATTTTTTACTTTACTTTGTGTCTTTAGACCTCTTAAGTCAAGGTATGTGTTTACCTAGTTAGTTTCATCCTTGTTACCAAATACAATGACTCATCCAGCTGTTCATTTCATCAATGCACTAGCAAAGAGAGTCAATAGGCCTGTAGTCATTGGGTGAGAGGGCTAAGTAGATCTGAGTGTCATCTGCATAGCTGTGGTAGGCAATTTGGTACTTTTTCATTATTTGGCCAAGGCAGAGCATATACAAATTGAACAAGGAGCGGTGCAAGAATTGAGGCCTGTGGAACTCCACCTGTCATGGATGTCCACTTAGATGTATGGTTGCCTAGGTTCACATAGTAACCCCTCCCTTTAAGGTATGACCTGAACCATTTAAGAACCAACCCAGATAGGCTCCCTACCCAGTTTTCCAGCCTATGTAGGAGTATGGGGTGATCTACTGTGTCAAAGGCAGTACTGAGATCTAGTAATACTAGAACTGATATCTTGCCTGAATCAGAATTTATCGAATATCATTTATTATCTTTATGAACACTGTCTCTGTGCTGAGATGCTGACGGAAACCAGACTGTAGTGTATATGCTGCCACTGATTTGTGTTTAAATAACTGAACTGTTTTATTCATTAATATAATGATTTGTATCTATTAGATTTTCTTGTATTATTGATTTTGGGTCTAGGTGTTCCTATAGGATTCTGTCAAATTCGTTTGAACTTTGAGTTTGATCTTTGCAGGACTTTAGCAGGACCGTCTGTTTCTTGTTGCCAATGTCTCATTTTTTAAGGTATGAAATGTAGGCACTGCCGCTCTAATTCTCTTTCTTTTTTGCATACGAGGTGTCTTTGGTGAGCGCTGGTCCGATGAGGCCGGCATCCCATCTGATCTGCCCTTCACACCCAGCGTTTCCACAGTTATCAGTCGCCATGCGAGTCACCTGACTGAGAGTCCACACGACGCGCCTGACCCCCACTGGTCCCCCAGAGATAGCTTAGCTGGAGATGAGAGGGAAACTGAAGCATCTGACCGCAAAAAAGACAAGAAGAAGAAGAAAAGACGACCCAGAGACGATGTGTTTGACACGGAGCTACAGAGCGAAAGCGCCGAGAGCCCGCATCGCTCGTCCCCTCGCAAGGAACGCGACAGAGAGGGAGACTGGGAAGACATCGGCCGCGTGGGTGGTAGAGTCAAGAAGCCCAAAAGTCGAAAGAAGATTCCAGAGGAATGGGCCATCCATGCAGAGCCTTTCGTTCCTGCCTCAGCCTCCGTATCACAAGAGTTTGGAAGTGACAGCGGTTTAATGTCTCTCTCTGAAGATTACACAGACGAGAGTTTCATTCCTCTGTCGCTCACGCAAGATCTTCTGTCCCTCACGGCTACTTCACCACCATCCACCCTTCAACCTGCGGTGACGTCGCAGAAATCTCCAGGTCAGACTTCAGGTCTCTCTGTGTCATCTGGCTTTCATGAGATCATCATGGAAACAGACAGCGCCTTCCAGGGTTACCCAAAAGATGCTTTTGAGTCACCGCTGGGCAAAGCTGCTTCTCTCACCCCTGCAGGAGCCTTTGAGGAGGCTATGTTTGAACAAGAACCCTACACTCCTCCTCCTGTCATGAGCTTGCTTGAGTCCCCGATGAAAGAACCCCAGATGTCCACCCCTGAAACCACCCGTTTCGTCCCACCGATGGAGGCGTTGATCTCAGCACCACCGTTTTCACCGTCTGGACCTGCTTGGTCTCTCAATAATCACAATCTCTCCAGTGTGACACCTGCGCCTTTTCCATCACCAAAGAACAAAACCCCAAAAGAGTCCAAACAAGGAAAGAAGTCTCGTTCGTCCTCATCCAAGAGTCCCAGCACTCCTGACGGACAGTTACCCTCTCCTCAGAGTTCAGGTCTGAATCCGGCAGCGCCGCCATTCTTTCCTAGTTTTGCGGAACCTCTGGAACCTCAGGCCTTTACATCAGAAGGTTTGTTGAGGAGGTTTGGGATCCACGTAATGCATGGCTGTGTGGATTCAAGGCCTGGGCTTGAGTGATTTATACTAACACGCCACCCCATCGGCCGGACACAAGCATCACAACGGGTCGGCTTGGGTGTTTCATCTACACTGAATGAGCAAGCAAGACTCCTCCCCCCCATTAACCGTGTGATTCAGGGTGTACTTTACTAATCTCAATGCTTCTGGTTTGCAGGCGTTGTTGTTGTGATTGTGTTCTGTACTAGCACCGGTGGCACCTAACAATGACAATCTCTCCAACACCTCGCCATGTTTCTCTTGTAGCACCTTATAGTGTGAAAGTGCACTGCATTGTTGCTTTTTGAGTATGTGGAATGTTAAATACAGTTTGAAGTAATACTCCTTTTTTTTCTTGTTCTGCCATGTCCCGCTGATATCATCATCATCATCATCATCTTCACCAATGCATCGATCAGGTAAGTTAACTTTGTTTTTCTTTGTTCTCTCATATTTACTTTAAAGGGATAGTTCACCCAAAAATGAAAATTCTGTCATCATTTACTCACCTCCATGTAATTTCAGACCTGTATAAATGATTTTGCTTTGATGAACACAGAGAAAGGTGTTTGGAAGAATGTTCACACTACCGTAGTAGGACAAATGAAATGGTAGTCAAAGGTGCCCCAGAACTGTTTGTTTTCCTAAATGATTCAAAATATCTAATTTTGTGTTCAACAGAAGCAAAAAAGAAACTTTGAATTTCTTGTTCCAGAACTGAAAATTAATAAAATAATTTATACAGGTATGAAATTACATGGAGGTGAGTAAATGATGGCAGAATTTTCATTTTTGGGTGAACTATCCCTTTAACTCTATGTTGTGAGAGGAGAACGATTGTTAGTAAGTGTTATGAAAGAAATTTGTCTCATGACATGAAAGTTGATTAGAAGAATGAGTTTGTTTCTGTTGATCATGGTTGATAATTTATGCAACGATTGAAAGTCATTCTCTTTCGATAAAGGATCAGTTTGAGATGACGTTCAGCCATATGCAAATGTAATGTCACATGATGCAGTGTATTTAGGGAAATGTTGAGCGTGACGCAGTTCATTTCAAAAGTGTCAAGCCATTAAAGTCAACATGAAGTCATGAGAATTCAATTCAGTTTTATTTATATAACGCTTTTCACAATGTTTCATTGTTGCAAAGCAGCTTTACAGGAAGAAAGACAAAAAATAAACAAAAGTTAGTATTAAAATAACAAGGGTCCATCTTTGCTCTTGATTGTTGATGGAGATCAGGGGCTGGGATGATCAGTTAAATCCACCGGATCTCGGATATGGATGGCACGTGATGATCAGCTGGTGCTGGTGTATTGTGTAGTTTGCTCTGGATGGGTATCCCGATGCTCAGTCAGTCCGCAGGCTCTCACAGGAGGATGACACCAGGTGGTATCCAGACGTATGGGAGGAGGGCAGAGAGAGAACAATTAGCGTAGCTGCTGTTCATTTACTTCTAAACAAGAGATAATACTGGTATGCATCATATGAATGCTTGGCTGAAAAGATGTGTCTTTAATCTAGATTTAAATTGGGAGAGTGTGTCTGAACCTCGAATAGTATGAGGAAGGCTATTCCAGAGTTTAGGTGCTACGTATGAGAAAGCTCCGCCCCCTTTGGTGGATTTAGTTATTCTAGGTACTATCAGAAGTCCGGAGTTTTGTGAGGGTAGAGAGCGTGATGGCTTGTATCGGGATAGAAGCTCTGTTAGATAAGCGGGAGCTAAACCGTTTAATGCTTTATAGGTGATTAGAAGTATATTATAGTCTATACTAGTGTTGTCACAATACCAAATTTTTGACTTCGGTATAATACCTAAGAAAAGTATTTCGATACCAATACTAAATCGATACCATGCAAAAAGAACATACAGGAAGTAATTAAATAATACATGATGAAACATAAATAACTTAAAATTCTGTTATTTATTTTTTATAAACTCTGAAAACAACTTCAGTGTGTTCCTGCTTTTTGAGCATGCTTATTTAAAAACAACACGTCACCACACAGACCTACATATGAGTGTCAGGTGTCAACCTGTCTCAGTGTTTGCTGCTGTCTGCTGAGGTGAAACGAGAAAAGAAACTGTTTTAAACTTAAAATAATCCACATACTAACCAATACTAGCTAAGACCTTAAAACATGGTTAAATTCATTCACATCAATACATTACAATTCATTAAAAACATTACATGAACTAACAATAAATCTCTTTTTACATTATTTATTAATTTGTTTGTTACTTAATACAAATCTAGATGTTTATTCATATTAGTTCATTGAGAAATGTTAACAAATACAACTGTTATACAACTGTGATATTTTAAATGGATTGAAATGTTTATTAAATAATTGAACCATTAAGATGAATAAATGCTGTAGAAGTATTAGTACCCATTATTAGTTCATGTTAGCGTCTGCTAAATGTAAAATGTAAATGTAAACTAATGTTTAGAAATGGAACCTAGTTGTAAAGCGTAATCAAAGCTGTTAAGCTGCAGGTTGGCCTGTCACAAAATAAATCATAAAGCATAATTCAGGCTAGGGATGTTAATGATTAATCGACGATCGATTAATTGTCGATAACAGTTTACTCGAAATAACTTAAGGATGATCGAGTTCAAGGTCATGCACGTGTGTGCGGCTCATGCACAAAACACCCACAGCAGAATCATGGAAAACCACAATGGCTGTCCACTTATTACATTACTTGGCTACCGACAGACCTTCGTTTGACATTTTTATAGAAATAAAAGAAAGTTAATTTGGACAACGGACGCAAGAGTTCATGAGGCTCACGTCTGTCAGCACGGGCTGCAGCCGTGAGCCGCGATGATTGACAGGTCAAGGTGGAGGAGGGCGTTTGTTAATAAAAGTTTCATTTCTTCGTTTAATATAACTACTGTTAGGGTCATATCTAGGATATAAAACCATCAGGGGCTGAGCCTAAAACATTAGGGGCTAATGTAGGGAATTTGGATTAGGTTGTAAGGGTTTTTTTTTTTCAAGGAAAATATGCTTTGCATGAACTTTTTTATGCAATATAGTTTATTAGCAAACACAAAATAAGCACATAAATTTAAATTTATTCTTCTCAAGGAAAATATGCTTTGCATGAACACATTTATGCAATATATTATCAAACAGAAAATAATCATATGTAACTTTATACATCTGACCCATTGTTATCTATGTCTAGCTACTTCTACTGTATTTCATTCTCTTGTGGACTTTTCAAAGTTCTTTATGATTCTTTTATCCGTGTATTTTTCCTGTTCATTTTTTTGATGGTGGAATCATCAGAGAGTATCTTCCAGACTTGACTTGAGCAAAAAAGGCATATGGTAATGTTTGTAATGCGTTTGTGAGCTGGGCGATAATAATGCGTGTAATTAACAGTCAGTCCATTTAGGATTTAATTCAAGGATTTTTCCTTGTTTGTAAATTGTGTAAATATTTGTAATGTTTTTTTACAACTTGAATTACTTAAATACTAAAAGTATTTATATGAATAGAAATACTTAATAACTATAACGTTAATTGATAATGCTTAACCTAATATTAATAAAAAATGAAAGGTTTTGACGTAAACTTTTAAGTAAACACAAACAGCCAGTGGCCTAATAACTGCTGGTGTGACTGAGCTGCTGGCACTTTAAGACTTGCATTAAAGCGCGGATCCAGTGATACACGTCCCAAAAACTGTTTGTTTACCTCATACCTGATTGTGTTAAAAAAAACTTGACGGTCATTTTGACATAATTATATGTATTTTACCATTTAAGCAATACGCCTGAAAGACAATTGGGTCTCTGACAATTGATTGATACTTCACTGACGGGAAGCGTTTGCTCAAGGGTGATGTTTTTTTTACGAGGAATACAAAACAATATTGCATCACTACGCTGTCATATTGGGATATTATTGCTTCGCCCGGTCCTTGGCACTTATGTGAGGCAGCAGCAGGTAAGAAAGGTTCACACAGACCACTCGCTGACCTCACATGAGCGACAGACAACATCTGTGCATTATCCTCGTAAAAATAATGCATCACAAATTGATAAAATTCATTTTTGCTATCTTTGCATTGATTTTGATTGAGATTATGCTGCAATAGCAGTATCGTGAAAAACTGTGTGGCCTTGTTGTGATAATCTGGATTTTTATATCATGAGTTATAGGTGTACATTTTCATCTGCGTTTACTCCACACTAAAGTTACCTTTCTTCGTCTTCTGCCAAAATGAAAGAAGATTTGTTTGTTTCTTGGCACACGCCATTGCCGTTCTATAGTCTTCTCTGCCCTCACACTGTTCAATTTTATTTTGTCGAGCAGCTCAACTGCATGGTGATGTTTTAAGGATAGGTTGAAATCAGTCACGTGGTGTGAGTATGTGCGTGCCTGTGTGTGTATCAGACTCAGCAAGTGTGGGAGGCTGTGTACACAGCGTCAGCAGCGAATTTTAAACGTCCAGTTACTGAATTCCTATTATTATATTTAAACATTCGGGGCTAGATTACATACAGTCGGGGCTAGAGCCCCGAATAAATAGTGCTAGCGACGCCCATGAGTACTGTTGTCCATAACTTGTTTGGAGCAGTCGTTCGTTCGTTCGTTAGAAATATATTAGGCTAACTAATGCTGATTTCAACAACTTGAAACGTTAAAATGTCAATTTCACTGCAACTAATGTTAATAAGTTTGCCCTTAGCATATCACTCGTACCCTTTTCCATACCTAAATCCTGTATTTTCCTCCTAAGAACTTAAAATAGGGTTGTCACCTGTAAATAAATTCGCACAGATTTTTTTTTTTTTTTAAACGCGCTGTAATTCTTTAGTAGGCTACATTAGCTAACCTTAGTTGATTTTATTTATTGATGCAAATGCAATACAAAGCTAAACAAGACAGACACTGACCATAAAACAACAACGAAAACAATATTTATATGCGGTGGTGATCAGCAGGATTAGTAATTCTTCCTCACATGACGGTCACGTATAAACAGGACAACAGGCACAATGGCTCCGTCTTTGTTTTTAGGATCAATTAACAGTCGGCATGGAGGTATCAAGCCTGTTTACTTTATTTATAATCTACATTATAAACAATAAAGCCAGATATTCTTGTCAGATCTGGGTTTTGTTTCCGGGAGTTAGAGAAGCGTGTTTTCTCCGCTGTCGGCTTGTTAACCGTCGGCTTGTTGAACAGACTTTCACCAGAGTAAAATAGATATAAATGCTTGTATAAATAAACAAGATAACCATATATCACAGACTGTCAATATACGTTGCGTTTTGTTTTGTATGTTTGGTTTTTGAATGATTTCGCTTCGTGCAGGTTTAAATGCAGTTTTTATGTATTTTACTCTTTATTTTCCAACGTTGCTAATCTTACATCAACAGGATATAATATTAGTGTGTTATGAATATTTAATTATAATTATAAACTTGATATGAAATTGTGACTAAATAAAAACGTAACAAATTATGTCTTTATTAACTTAATTTAAATAAACGAATATTCGTTTTTTATGAGCTCAAATATTCAAATATGAAATTATTGAAAAATGCCCATCCCTAGTGTCCATGCGCAGTGTCCTATGCACATTCCGAAACAAATCAACCTATTTTCTCATGCAGATGCATGCAACGATATGAATTTGCTCATAATTGCCAGAGTACGCATCTGAGGCGGCGACACGTTGTATATTGGTCCAAATATTAATTATTAAATACATAATTCTATATATGATTATATTATCAATCACACAGATTCATTTTAACAATGCTACTAGGCTTTTATTTAAACTTAGAAATCTTTATATTCAGGTGAGGAAGCTGGCGTTTTGCATAGCATTTGCACGCCCTCATGCCTATAAGCCACTGCAGAGGTATATTGCAGTATTAATGTTAACGAGTAATCGATTAATTGATCGTTAATTTAAATGAAGATCGATTATGGGAATTTGTCTAAATTGACATCCCTAATTCAGGCTTTTGTTATCATTCACATACGCTACCTGTCACTTTTAAAATTATTTTTCATTGAAAAGCCGTGAACAGAGGGAAAAGGCACTTATGTTTCCGCCATGACTTTCATTTCGTCGTCACCCCGAGATCTGCAGCGCAAATACGAGGAAAGAAAGTAGTACACGTCTACTGAGAGAGCGCTTGAGAGCACATGCGTGCACACACATACGACTGCCGCAAATGGACTAATTTCCGGAAAGCTCTGAAACACCCGCTTCATTAAAGAACCGGTACCAAATAAATGAGAAATTGGTATCGTTTTCACTTTTCTAGTACCGGTCTATCGTGCAACACTAGTCTATACGGTACGTAATGGGTAGCCAGTGTAGGGAGGATAAAATTGGTGTTGTGTGGTCAAATTTTCTAGACCTTGTAAGAACTCGAGCAGCTGCATTTTAAACGAACTATAATTTGTTTAATGATGATGCAGGACAACCACTAAGTAGTGCATTACAATAATCAAGTCTTGAAGTCATAAATGCATGAATTAGTTTTTCTGCATCAGAAATACACAGAATATTACTCATTTTGGCAATGTTTCTATGATGGAAGAAGGCTGTTTTTGTGACGTTTGAGATGTGGTTTTCAAAAGACAGGTTGCTGTTCAAGGTAAGGCCAAGGTCTTTAACTGTATTTGCTGAGGTAACAGTGCATCCTTCTATTAGCAAGTTGTAATCTTGTAACAGTTTTACTGTCACATTTGTCCTGTAGTCATAGATTGCAGTACCTGTCTCTGTCAGTAGGGGGAGCTCATTTGTAGCGCTCTCTAAGAGTATAAAAGGAGACAGAGAAGAAGTTATATACAGGAAGTAAGGTGCTAAGCACATGGATTTACTGCTCTACCTATGTGTGTGTTTATTCTACTTTGAATGCCTTGATTTGAGGAACATGTTTGTTCCAAATGCTCAGATGTAAGTAGCATTTATGTTTCTATATATATACAGTATATATATGTATATATATATAGCAGTTGTAAATAGATGGAATGAGTTTAGGGACATTTATGCTAAGCCCATGTTTATTCTTTGTTTGTACAGAGGGGTCCTCTTCCTGTTCATCTTCTAATAGTTTATCTTCATTGTATATTTATCTCTCATCTCATGAATTCTGGGCTCTATTGTGTTTAAGCTTGGAATGCGTGAGTAGAGGAGTTTATGGATTACAAGGAATCTTCTACGCTAATGCTAAAGCTAAAGGTTAGCGGATGGTTCAACTAGCATGGACATTGTTCATTTCACCAAGGATTACTACAACTTCAATTGGATGTCTTTCATCTCAAAGGAACTTTGTCTCCCACTGGTATTTAAAGACTGAAAGACTCATATAGGTTTCTGATAGAATGTACTTTTGTTTGTTTATTTGTTTGTATATACTCAACTTCACTTAATACACTTGACTCATGGTAAAATGTAATTTCTGTGTGACTCCCTCAATTTATTATGCATCACTAAAACAAAGTGTTACAATCTGTAATATTCTGCTTACAGGTATTTGGTCTGATAAGTAATATCTCTATCTGTTATAATATTAATATCATTGTTTTCTAATAATGTTACTTAGGGGCAGCATGTATAGAGAGAATAGCAATGGTCCTAAAACCGATCCTTGAGGTATTCCAAAGTTTTCTGGCATTTGAATTGATGATTCCCCATTTAAAAGTAAAAACTGACATCGGTCGGATAAATGTGATCTGAACCATTGTAAGGCTTGTCCCTGAATACCAATTTAATTCTGTAAGCGGTCTAGCAGCATAGCATGATCTGTATCAAATGCAGCACTAAGGTCAAGTAAAACTAGTAGTGAAAAACAGCCTTGGTCTGATGCTAGGAGTAGGTCATTTGTAATTTTAACCAGTGTGGTTTCTGTGCTATGATGTGGCCTAAAGCCCGACTGGAATTTTTCGTGTAGGTCGTTTTTTTGTAGGAAAGAGCACAATTGCGCAGATACTACTATTTCCATTATTTTAGACAGATATGGAAGGTTTGTTATGTATTTGTCTATAGTTTCCTAGATCATTTGGGTCTAAGTGCGGTTTCTTAATAAGAGGCTTAATAACGGCTAGCTTAAAGGGTTTTGGAACATGACTTAGAGTGAGTGAGGAGTTAATAATATTAAGAATGGGCTCTACTGCAACCGGTAATGACTCTTTTAATAGTTTATCATTATTATGTACTCAAAACGCAACTGAGAAATCTCTTGAGTTATAAAAGAGAAACCTGTGAGCATTAACAGTCTTGTGAATACAGTTTCACATTGTGTTTTAATGCTGTCAGAGATGGCAGTAGAGTGTGTCTGTGATGGTTTTGTGTGTGTGTGTGTGTGTGTGTGTGTGTGTGTCGGTGTGACACAGCTGTCTCTTCTGGTTCTGTGTAATTTTCGGTTCTTCTCCAGTGGGGAGGAGCTCTGTCATTGAGGGAGCTACTTAAACACTGCAGGAGACATCAGAACATCAGTGTTTGGTGGCAGACCTCCCAACATGCAAATTCATTTCTGAGTGTGTGCGTGCGTGCGTGTGCGCGCGTGCGTGTGTGTGTGTTAGTGGTATAGAGTTGATGAGCTAAGGAAAGTTGTGAATGCTCTAAGTTGAATATCATAGTGTGATGTCTCTTCATCTGTGTTGTGTTGCCTGCAGTAATACTCTTATTTTTACCGCAGTGCATTATTAAAAGCATTTCTCAGCTTTAACAGTGACTCGAGTTTACAAACTCAGTGTTGATTTTGAACCGTTTGATAGTGCTGTCAATCGATTAAAAAAATTAATCGGATTAATCACACATTTTCTGTGATTAATCACGATTAATCGCACATAACAATGATATTTTAAAATATACTTTTACATTTTAATAATTTCACATTTAATCTTCAAATTGATGTAGAAACAACATATTTCTTTAACAGCGTCATTTTATGAATGAAAGAAAACATTTTGATATTAGTACTGTAACTGATGTCTCTATTAAATTGATTATTTTAACATTAATTATAGCCATTCAACAATATAATTGAGAGCTATCATGAAACATACAGAAATTGAAGGAAGTTCTCAAACACTTTACAGTCTTTAATGCTAAATTATAAATTAAATGCAGAAGAATTCTCATTAAAGCTACAAAATCACATTGATTTCTTCTTTTATTCAAAGCAACAGTTTCAAATCGCGCTTAAGTGGTTTAAAAGCCTGTACACGAATAAGAGCGTGATTACATAATGTAACTAGACAAAAAATGTCAAAACAAACGGATGCGGCGTTAATTGCGTTAAATATTTTTCACGCGTTAATTTGAAAACATTAATCGCATGCGTTAACGTTGACAGCCCTAATAAAGACATTTAGCTATTTGACGATTTTGTAGCACCGCTGTTAAAAAAGAAACCTGAACATGGCTTGAACAAGAACCGTCTGGGCCAAGATTAGTTTCTACGATACAGATTTTTATATAAGAGCAATTTGTAGACTGAAACCTTTGACGGAAAGAACAGTTTCTAAGCAACGTCTGCTTTGAACGTCTGTGAATGTTTGTTTTGTTTAGGTCTGTGAGACCAGAAGCATCAATTGTGACTTCAAGTAGCATCGTCTGTCGTGAAGTGTTAAAAGAAACACAGGTCTGAGGCTTTCACTGAGGCTCTTCAGCAGTTGCTTTCAGTTCTTTGTGTCGTGTGCACCTGATTCACATTGATCTAAACCTATTTTTCTGCCTTTTATTTGGCATTTCAATTGATGATTATATAAGGAGATATCCGGCTTGACAGCATAAAACATTGACTTCTTGAGTTTTAGTTGCTTGTAATTTATTCTATTTAAGCTTTATTCATGTTAATTTTCATTTTATATTTCAATATTCAAGTGTCTTTTTTAAGTTCTGTTTTATTATTTGAAGGACACTGAAGTTTTTCAACTAGTATTTGTAATATAATCAACACCGTGACTAAACAGTATATGTTGATGAAAGTTTTGCGATATGAAATTATGATACCGTTGCATTCCCTCAAACAGAAGCAGAAGTGAAATTATTTGGAGTAAATATCTCATTGCTTGTTTTTTGTCATTTCAGCTCTGAGTCTGTCTGATGTTTCACTGTGATTTGTGTCGAGTTAATTGTGTAATTGTTGTTGTTGTGCATTAGTGCCGGTCAGTCAAAGGTTATAATAATCCAGCAGAATGATGAAGCGCTAAAGGTCAACCGCTCAACAATAACATCAACACAGGCTGCTGCCTCAAGGGAGGGCGTGGAGCCTGCCTAGTTGCCATGGCAACTGAAAAAAGCAGCTGATGTCTCCATGGTAACAGGGACAGATGCTGAAAAAGCAGGCATAGGCTAAAATAAATGTGTCCGGCTTGTGGCTAGTCGTCTTGTTTTGTGTTGTAGACAGAGTCAGACTGAAATAGACGTGCTGTAGAAATATACAGTAGATCCACTGAAACTGATTCTGGTGTGGCAGGATCTTAATTATGCAGATATGTAAATGAGACGCCCTGAGCCTGAATCCTGCAGGAGCAAATAATGGCCTTCTGTTCAATGATACTAAGACAGATGCCTTATAACCGCAATCTCAGTGAAAATATGAAAATTACAGCAAGTGTGACTGATAATCACAGGAAACGTCTGTTTTCACAAATAACATGAAGCATCTTTGAGCAGAAAGGAAAAGTGACGCAGCTAAATGACTTCTGGAATCCTGGATTCTGACTTTGGCTTGTTTCTAAAAACACAATTAAGGAGAAAATGATTCACAGTTCACAGTTTTCTACTAAATGAGCTGAAAGAACATTATTTAGATTAGATATGAATTCCTGTCCGTGGTGAGAATTATTAGATGCTTACTGGAGTTTCTTACACTGCCAAAAATATGTTTCACACGTAGTCTTTTTGTCATGTTTTCTTGTTTAAATATGTAAATGTTCTTGAGACGCAAAATGACTTTATGATAACAAGACTAAAACTCAATGAGCTCATTCTTAAAACAAGAAACAACATCAGCCAATGGGGTAAGAAAAAATCAACTTCATTCAAAATGATTGTTCTCAGCACCCCATTGGCAGTGTTTTTGATTTTTGCAATTTTTTATAAACCAAGACTTTATTTTACACCACTATCTTGATTTAAGAGTTTTTAAATATTTGTTATGGAAAAAAGACAAACATATTTTGTAAGAAATTATTAGTATTATTATTTTGCAGTAGCATTAGATGCTTTGACAGGTTTATCGATCATGTTTCTGTTACTTGTATGTCTTTCACACAAACCATTGAACATAACTGCAGGTTGTTTCTATCATTCAGCAGTCTGATTTTACTGTAACTGAAAGTCATGCGTTTTGCTTTCTTTGAAGACCAACAGATCCAGCCATACAGCTGTTATACAAGCTTCAGTCTATAGTAAGTCATGTTTGGTCATTTGTACTGATGGAATGAATCAGAAGGGTGTTTGACTGAAGTTAAAGCGGCTGGTTCTTGTGATGTTTCCCATAATTCCTTGTGCTCAACATTACACAATCTTACTCATGCTGTATTTTTAACATCAATGTTCTTTAGAGTCAACCAAACCCCCCTGCCCGTATCTCCATCGGCACCCGTGATGATGGGGCTTCTGTTGCCATGGCGATGAGAGGCAGTTGCTCGGGAGACCTCTGAAAGCAGGGCTACTAAGAAAACAATGTTGGCTCTTAGGAGGAGGGGTGACGCGCTAAAAATAGAACATGGGGAGACGGTGTCAGTCGAGTTCTTTGGCTTTCTGTTCTAGCACATTCAGTTTTTGACCACCTGTGCGTTTTTACTGTGACGTTGAGTAATGATGTTAGCTCCACCTGAGACGACTGCGAGAAGATCTCGCTGTTCTGTTCTGCTTCTTTTTATAAGCTCATGACTAAGATGAAATATTAGGAGGAAAATCTTGTGGTGGTATTGAAGTGTGCATGCTTCAGCAAACTCGGACGCTTCATGTATTTCTGATAGAGATATTGCTTTATTTTTCTCAGTTTGTAGTCAATACCCAGGTCAGTGATTGTATATGTAGGTCAGGTTTCTCTTTTATTCAGAGAACATAAAATGTGGTTTTAGGTTTGGCATATCCACCTCAAATGGGTTTAGTTGTTTAATATGAAAAATCATTTATACAATGCAAACATCATGTGTGGTACCAAATCCAAATAAATACCAATTTCAGAAATGCTCCCATTTTTTTTCATAGTTTTTTGTTGTTTGAGACGTGATGTGGCTGATGTTAACTGAAACTGCCTGAACAAACAGATTCCGTGTAACAGTCGGAGTTAAAGATGACGTTGAGGACATACTGTAGTAATGAACAGAAGTTAATTGTGTCGAACAGTGTTGGTTATGTAATGGGGTCAGTGGTGGTTTGGTTTAGGTTGAGATGAGGACGTCAGTGTGTCTCTGTCCCTGATGGTCTGGACGCCTCTCGTCTGGGGACACAACATGGATGTGACGGATTCAGTGGCCGAGCGTTGTGTGTGCCGTACGAATCCACACACATCACACATTCTAGTAAACGCACATTCACTGTTAGAAATGAGTGCTTGTGGTCTGTTGAAATTATTTTATGTTTTTGTTATGAATTAGAGCGTTTGAATTAATGCAGAGCATTTTTATTTATCTTAGTGCTTCTTAAAATCTACCATTAGTATTAAACTGTGTATAAATGCGGAAGCACTCACTTTTACATACTGTATAAGAAAAATGTTTTTAGTGTGTTGGGTAACCAAACGTTGAGCAGAAAACGAAATGAGATTTCCTTTGGGAGAGATCTCCTGCATTTATTGAAGAACAGCCTGATTTTCAGCTGTAGAATGTCATTTGGCTTCATTCTGAATCATCATCATGTTATTGTTGTTTTCATTTGAGCGGTCAGAATCTCATGTGTTCTTCTGAAACATCAGTTACTGATGGAGCTCAGAATGACAGAACTTGCGTAACCCCCGGAACAGTTTTAATGCTAAAGATTCATCTGAACACACGTCTGTGCTGACAAAACCTCTGAGCAGATTATTACTATTTATATACTATTACTATACTATTATAAATTTATCATGTCAGTTGAACATTATTTTTTGTCAGATTACCCTGAAAGAGAACTGCTCATTTACCAGGTGCTTGAAACATCTTCACTGAAGCTTGTGAAAACATGTCTGAAGTTTTACAAGAACTAAAATGATTCTCGACTCTTTTTAACAATTGTTTGGCATTTAAAACATGTTAAGCTCTAGTTTTGCTGGGTGATGAACACAGAACATTATTTTGGCTTTTCAAGACTCTTTGTCTGCGGTGATTTTATGTATTGGTTTGTTTGTTTATTTCTTTAGTTTTTGACAAATGTTAAAAACTGTACAAAGATGCTTCCATAAAGCCTATTCGTACATGTTTCAACAAGGTTAAAAAAGCCATAGGCTTATTTCTGTTACGGTCCTGAAATGGGGAAAAAGGGTCAGAACGCCAACAATTGATTGAAATTAATTGTAAAAAATGTTCAGATTTTTAACAGTTTTCAAAGCCTGCTTTAAAAGTCTCCTGTATACTTGACACTTTTTATCTGTTTTTCTTTTATTCTTTTTTGCAAATGATTAATGTCATTTAACTTTTTACTTTTGTATTCTAAATAAGGCCATACATAAGCGTAACGTATATTTGTAAAATACGTTTTTTTTACAATGGCATTTAATCAAAAGGTTTTTCATCAAGTTAAAGATGAATTCATACAAGTTCAAACAACATAGGTCATGTCTAATTTATTTATTGATTTATTTTATTTATTTAAAATCATTATTAATTTAGATATATTGTATTAATATGACCTGTGACTTTTTTCTTTTTTTTCTCATCGTTTCATGTTTGCTTGTTTCTCTTTCTTTTTTTTTACTGTTCGTAATTAATTTGCTCATGTTCATGAATCTGTTTGTCATGATGTTGGTGGCATGTAGCCTGAGGGATGATGGTAGTGTGTCATCTGACGGAGGAGAGCAGAAAAGATGGTCGCACAGAGAGGACAACGTGGAGAAAACGAGAGAGGCAGAGAGGAGGAGATTTCTACACACCACACAGCCAATCAGCATCCACATCAGAGGTCATGTGATTCACTCCACAGCAGAGAGAGCGAGCGATAGAGACGCTTACAGTCAGACCTCAGTGCATCTCAGTCTATTGTTGCGTGCGTGAGGATACACATCCAAAGCTTTTCATTCACGTTACATTTGACTGCAGAAGACAAACGTGTTTTAGTCATCCAGACCAGAGACCGAGGATCAGAAGCATGTCCTCTCTCTCCAACCAACAGCCGCCCTCTCCGTTCTCGGAGTACAGCGAGCTCTGTAAGGTCCCGTCCATGTCCACACCTGCCGCTCCTCAGGGCTGGGACTGGCAGCGGGAAGATTTAGGGACGTCACCCGCTGGCCTTCGAGGACTGATGGATGAAGACAAGCTGTGCTTCTACGAGTCTCCTTCTGAGCTCAACGTACCCGGGCGAGGGAGCGTTCCTGCGAGCATGTCGTTCGGCAGTGCGGGGGACAGTCTGGAAAGCCCCTCGTCCTCATCGCCATCGGCTGCGTCTCCAGGTAAATTTACAGCTTCTTTAAGATGCACGATGGACAACACCGGAACCATGCTGTTGACACCTGCTCTGGAGTCAGGATTACCTCCCAGCTCTCCATCACCTCTCACGCCTCCCAACTACTGTGTCATCGGTGTCATGAATGACAGCTACCTCGAGGGTGCAGAGCAGGTCACAGGTGGACGTCCGAATACTGAGGGCTCATCGCACGAAAGCGAAGAGGAGGAAGATCTCGAGCCGTGTTTCATGGGAAGAGCCGAGCAGCAGAGGAAGGCCATGAGACGAGCCATGTCCGAATGTTCTCACCTCTCCGTACCTGCCAGCCTCGAGCTCCCGGACAAATACCCCACGCTGGACGAGTTACCGTCACCCCTGGGAGGACCCCGGCGACCCCACGCGGTGACTATGAAACGCTCCCTCACCGTGGCGGACGATCAGCCCCCGACACCTCCTCCGACCCTGTCAGCGGGTGCTACTCGCAGCGACCTCCGTGAGGACAGAGAAATGCACTTTTCTCCGTTCCCGCCCCTCAAGAACCAAAGGTTCTCTCCTATGGAAGACCTCCTGGAAGGGCCGTTCATCGACAAAGACCAGGGAGTGGTTTTACCCGTGCCGGTGACTATACGTGCACTCAATGGAACTTGCGGCGGAGACAAAAAACCTGAGGCGGTTGAGGGTAGGTGATGGAGAGTTGTGGAGATAAGTGAAAGAAACGTTTAGAAGCGACACATTTGAGATAAATGGATGTTGTTAAGGAGTGTGATTCTTTAACTCGTCTCTGATATGAACGTTGTCATAGATGAGGAGCAGAAGTCAGAGATGGGCTCAATGTGTGTCACATCTGTGTGTACGGCGCTAAATAAATGTCCTGAATTCCCATCGGTTGATGGGGGTCAGAAACTCCTCAGCGTGTGTCCCTGCATATGTCAGCGGTGGATGTTTGACGTGCATCCGTTTCACATACGTCTCTGTATTGAAGGAGTGTTTTTTAAATGATCATTTAAGTGATCTGGTCTTGTGTGTTGATGATGTGAGCTGGTGTTAAATCACTCCGCTGTCTGTCTGAATGAAACGTGAAGAGAGCTAAACATTTACAGATGAATGTGATAAATGTAGATTTTGTGTGTTGATGATGTTTTGTTCCGTGAATCTGAATCCATCAATTGGAGGTTTTGTGAGCTTGTGATTTGTGGGATTAGTTGATTGACTGGACTTTAGAGAACAAATCTTTTGACAGATATATAGTGGAATACTGACCGTGTGCTGCTAAATCAGATAAAGGAATGTTTTTTCCAAAAATGTACATTTTGTCAACATTTATTCACTCTCATGTAGTATGTGAGTCTTTCTTCAGTGGAACACAAAAGAAGATATTTTGAGAAATGTCTCGGTGGTTTTATGTTCATACAATGGAAGTCAATGGAGTTCAGTGTTGTTTGGTTATCCACATATTTATCTTCTGTTGTGTTCTGCAGAAGGAACTCATACAGGTTTGACATGACATGAAAGAATAAATGATGAATGAATTCTCATTTTTGGGTGCACAATCCTTTAAACAAATAAACTTCAGGTTTTTGTGAATGGTTTGAATGTGTGTTTGTAAAACGCTTTTAGCTACAGCATTTACTACTTTTTTCCCCCCATTCTGAGCAGGTGGTGTTCTCCTCGAGATGATGTTTTCCTTAAGCGTTTTCTCTCTTGTTATGTGTCGTTGTGTATGCCGAGTCATCATGCTGTGATGCTGCGTACATTAGCAAAGGAAAAATGCCACTGGGATATTAAAGGGATAGTTCAACCAAAAATGAAAATTCTGTCATCATTTACTCACCCTCTTGTCATTTCAAACCTGAATTACCTTTTTTCTAAGGAAGAACACAAAAGAAGATATTTTGAAGAATGTCATTAACTGGACCCCATTCACTTGCATTGGTTTTGTGTCCATACAATAGAAGTGAATGGGAGCCGGTACTGTTCATTTACCAACTTTCTTCAAAATATCTTCTTTTGTGTTCTGCGGAAGAAGCTCATGACGGTTTGACATGACAAGAGGGTGAGTAAATGATGACGGAATGTTCATTTTTGGGTGCACTATCACTTTAATGGTGTCTGTTTTTATTTACTTTATGCACTAGTATTTATTTTTTGTATGTGAAAGCAACATGCTGCTTGAGATTTACTCTGTTTAATGAAAATGTATAAATCAAAGAATACAAACGTATGAGATAATGTCCTGCAGTGCAGAGAACTCACAGTACAATAGAAAATTATTTCCTGGAAACAGATTCACTTTTTGTTGTTAAAGGTCTAGAGTGGGATTTATAGCGGCCACTAGCGATGAGTTTGCAAACAATCTCTTTGTCCTCCACTCACCCCTCCCTTTAGAAACACGACGGTGGCCACCTCATGTTGACGCAGGGAAGAGGTCATGTGGACATTACAAAGACTGTAGAAAGAGCGATGTCTCATTTATTACATAAAATAAAGGGTCTGTGGATTCTAAGTATAAAGAAGATAAAAGTCAGGCAGGAGCTAGGACTGCGTTAATATTATAAAGAATACAGCAGAGACACGTTAGGACCCGCGGTACTGAGGCTTTTAGCAGATATGTACTCACAGATATCTATGGAGATACTTTCCAGCAGAGAGTCGTTGGAGAGAAAGATCGTCTAAAAATCACCCGCGAGGAGGTTGCTTTGACTCGGATCAGTACGTGAGTAACATACCAAGATATGTTGTTGTTGTTGTAATGTTAGCTGTGTGATGGAGCAGTTTTGAGCGTCATTGTTGATCTGGAACCAGTGTGCTGCTTGTATATACTCGTGTCGTCTTGGCTTATTTGATTCATTTGCATTATTATTTGCGTGGTCTAAGCTATGATGAAGCTCAGCATTGCACAGCACGTTTGAGGGCAGAGCTAGCTAACAGGAAATAGCAGCGCTGTTAAAGGCCTTTGATCTGACAGCAAGATAGCAGTTAGGAGTAAGTTAGTAGATGTTTTTCTCCCTTTGTGAAGTCAGGGACAACAGGACGACGTACCGCAGCGGAGAGAGAGAGGAAACGCGCGTTGTAGAGCTGTTTGTCCGTTTAGGGCTGCTGTACAAAACATGGCGGCGCAACATGGCGAATTCAATGTAATGCAAACATAATGGTTCATTACGTAAGGTCTTTATACACCTCTGAAGAAATAGTTTTGTATAATATATTGCATCTCTGTCAATAGATCCTCCTAAAAACCCCACATTACTCCTTTAAAGCAGATGTTGCTACACATCATGTCATAACTTAAAAAACAACACAACACAGTGTTGTTTTCACTCTAAGGCTGTGTTGTTCTCTTACAGATGAAACCATTTCTGATAAATGCTTTGGCTGAGCGCAGCAAAAAGTTGCAGTTTCCCAGGCAGTTTTTTTATTTGACCATCTTCATGAATGGCATATTTACCAATAAATTGTGTTCTGTTGCAGCAGCCAGTAAAATAAGGTCTGGTCGGGTCATTATGCAACTTATAGTGAACACTTGAAAGTGAGCAATGGTTGATATAAAACTGATGTTTTTATTGGGGGTTTGCTGAGGCTGACATCCCTGTTATTGTTGAGATGTGTTGAGAAGGTTTACTCTTCTAAATGACATGATCCTAATGAATGACAAAAAATGAAAGAAACTGGATGGAGGGACCGAAGCAAGAGATATGAAGACATGTTGTTTTCCCATGTGACAGATTTCATTTAAAGCTGTGTTAGTTTTGTCTTTTATGGATAGAAAATGTCCAGCGGGAAGGAAACATCCCGAGCCATGAGTCACACAGCATTTGTATGCGTTTAATAACTAGATATCTGTTTTGTGTCTCCTACCAGAAAACTGTGAGAAAAACAAGCCAGATGTGAACAAAACCGACAACATCCAGAAATCTGACAACTCTGATGTCATCAACAAGATGCAGAAAGATGAGAAAACGCTTGAGCTGAAAGACAAAACTGAGCACACCCATCAAATCGAACTGAAGGATACTCCAGAGAAAATGAAAGAAACGGCCACACCTGATAAGAACAAAGAGAAAATCGACAAGATTGAAAAAGTTGACAAGATAGAAACACCGGTGAAGGTTGAAGTGACGGAGAAAGTCGATCCGTTAGAAAAACCCCTGACAAAAGACGTGTCTGAGAAAGATGAGAAACCAACGGAGAAGAGAGAGATGACGGAGAAGACTGATTCCTCCCTAAGCATGGACAATGAGAAGGTGGATCAGGTAAAAAAGCCTGAAGTGAAGACTGAGAAAGTCAAAGCCGATGAGAACGAATCTAACCGAGACACAGCAGAAGATAACAAACCGGATCTGAAGCTGGAAAAGGACAAAGTTGTAAAAGAACAGAAGACGGATGAAGTTAAAGTCGAACAGAAGACAGAAAAGGTTGAATCCGCTGATAAGAAATCTGCCAAAGCTGAGAAGGACGAGAAAGGCGAGAAAGCCAAAAGGCCAGCTGCTAAACCTGCCGTAAGCAACGGTGTGCCTGCGAAAGACTCGAGCAGTCCTGCGAAAAAGACCAAGGTTTGTGAAAACATTCTGCTTTTACTTGATCCTCCATTCACCGTCCTGCTATTGCTTCTGCTAATAAGTTTGGTTTTCTCTTGTCAGAATGCACATCAATGTCACAATTCATGTATCTCTTATACAGGAGCCAAAGTTAAGATTAACAACAATTGTTCACTTCCCACTTCTGAGCTCTTATCTGCATTTAACAGCTGGCTTTGCTGACTCATCATCATTTGTCTTTTTCGTTTTCGTTCATCGTTTGCCCTCCGTCCATTGGGTGTCATCTGCACAGCCTGTCGCAGGTGCAACCAAACCCATCTCCACCAAACCCCGGCCAAGCTCCTCCTCCACCGCTCCACCTGCTCCCAAGCGTCCGACCCCTACCTCATCCACCAGTGCACCCGCCCCCCTCAGCAAAAAAGCCCCCGTGCTCAAAGCACCCCCCCCATCCGCTGGCACCAAGCGACCGGCTACAGCATCCACTCGACCCCACACGGCTACAACCTCCGGTACAGCGGCTAAAGAGGTCAAGCCCAAGGTGAGTCTCCACCCATCCCAACACCACACCAGACATCAAAACCAGTTCAGTCCCTGCGTGGTGGTTCATGACTGACTGCATTGAACTTGTTATGAGATGTGATTGTTGGATCAATATTCAAGCAATGGGCAAAACTCTCAAGTTGACACAATGACCCGAGATGTTCGTTCTTGGTTCATTCAGCAGACGCTGTGTATTATTGAAGCAACAGTAACATATTTGTGTAAAACTGAGGAAAAAGAGCCCTATATCAGCTGCAGGAGAATGTTATGATTAATATAACGTCTGTGTGTTCTCATCTGGCAGACGGCCACAGAGAAGCGCCCACTTG
Source organism: Triplophysa rosa (assembly GCF_024868665.1). Taxonomy (NCBI): domain Eukaryota; kingdom Metazoa; phylum Chordata; class Actinopteri; order Cypriniformes; family Nemacheilidae; genus Triplophysa; species Triplophysa rosa. Next base: position 915,159 of record NC_079912.1, on the reverse strand, counting down.
TGCCAAAGGTCTCGAGTGCGCCCGCTCGGCCCGCCGCCCCCAAAAACAGCTCGTCTACAACAGCGGAAAACAAACCGGCTACCACAACAACACGCACATCAACCACAACACGGCCAACAGCCAGCACTCCCGCCACCCGACGCCCGGGTCAGTCCGAGTCTCACGCATGCATCCGACTCGTTCAAACATGAAAAACATTCACAGTATTATTTTCTGTTGTCCTACAAATGTAGTCACAAAGACTGACGGTAAACCTGAAGAGAAGAAAGCAACCACACTGAAAACCACAGGTACCTTTATTCCTGTAATTGCATTGTTTTAAGACATGTCAGTACAGACACAACAATACAGAAAATACATACTGTAGTAGTTTTGTTGATTTATTCCTAAAATGAAAGAGTTCCCATCAATTCTGAGCTCTTTGCTCTTTTTTCATTACTTAGTAAAAGTCATCCATTTCAAAGACTTGTTGATGGAAAATAAAACAAAAATGAGTTTATAATGGAAAAAGTTTATATTTGCACAATTATATTTTGGTCTATGAAACTAATTTCATACGTACATTTAAGCATACACCTTGCAATGAAACATTTCATTCAAGTGTTCGAAAACTTTTGACCGGTAGTGTACATTGCTGATACTGTCAAAATAATAATCCGCATGTTGTTTCTAAATAGAAAAATGAGGATGAGAGTTTGTGATGATAAGAGAAGTCGCAGGTGTTTAGTTTAGTCACAGGTGAGATATGCACGTATTAAAGCCTTAAGAAAGATGCTAATGATAACCTCACACACCTCTGGGTCACAGCTTCAGTGATCTGAGATTCTTTTAAGTTGACACACCCAGAGATTTGTGCTGTACAAGTGAACATTCACATACCTCTCAAACACTTGATCTATGCCTCACTGAAAGGATAGAATAGAAATGTGCTCACAGACTGTTTCAGGAGAGAATTCTTTCAGGAGAGCTTTGGTGCAGTCCGTCGAACCTCCATGCGTTTCTGTTTCAGATGCTGCTCGGTCTAAAACGGCACCTCTCCGAACATCCACCGCTACAAGCAGGATCAGCGCTTGTCCCACAAAAACACCACCTACCACCGCAGCAGCCGACAAGAAACCGCCCGTACCCCGCGCATCACGACCCAACTCAACAACCACCAGCGCTACAGCTCGCCCCGCCCCTCACCCTGGCTCCGCCTCTGCTACAGATATCAAAATCGTGCGCTCCAAGATCGGCTCTACGGACAACATTAAACACCAGCCCGGAGGAGGGAAGGTACAACATATCTCATCATACATGTGCCCTTCATATGAGACACGTGTCAGATACAGATGACAGATTCCTCAATATTCACTCCCTTTATAGCTCTATACACCTGATGTTTCACATATACTATGGTACCATGAGGGTTACACTATATTTTGATATATTGCTTGGTACTGCATGACTATCATTTTCATCTACAATGCCATGATATCATCTGAAAGCAACCATAGTATTTCATTGGGTCGCGTTTGAGGCGCCATACCCTTAACATGGTGTAGTAATAATACGAGATCATGTCACAAAATAAAACATGGTATCATCATGATCCATTTCCAAAATTGTATCATGTTCAAAGTATCACAGTATAGGCCTTACATTTGCAGTATGGGCACTGGTTTAGTGTTCAAAGTGGTATTTAAAGTCCCAGTGAAATAAAAAATGACACTGCCTATTTTTTCACGAAATCTTGCGGTGTGTATTGCAAGTAGTTTATCAGTGTGGCTCATTCTCTTTTTAAAATTCGTGTGCCCTCATAATCTTCAGTTAAAATCTTAAAATGCACTTCCGCCCTCTAGTGACTATTTATCTTAAATGACGTAAGTTAGACGACTTGGGCGGAGCATCCGTTAACTCCTCCCCTTCAAACGTCAGTCTGCTGCCAGTTCCATTTCAAAATGCAACGGCTGTTAGGGTTAGGTTTATACATCCAATCAAATCGCAGAGAAAGACAAAAGCCACATCCACATTCGAAATTCCATTTCACTCAACAATCGCAAGTTCCAATTCACGGGGACTTAAACATAAAAAACCATGTCTGGTGTAAGGTGTCCAGATACCGATGTGTTATTTAAACACAACTGCTGCTCTTTCGCATGGTTTTCTGTCCTGAACGGTAAACTTCCTGTTTCCCAGTGTCATGTGATTATGAGTGCAGGAAATGCTGCATGATTTTCAGCTATTTAGAGCATAGCTATGTATATGTAGATGCCACGTTCTACTGCATTCTAAGTCACTCACATCCTCACGTTCTTCAGCATCTTCTCATGTTTGTCATCTTTTCCCGGCTGAGTTCTCTGTGTTAGCTAACACCGCTACTCTCCCTCCCCCCAATGCCTTCCTGAGAAACTTCAACTGTCACCACAAACTTTAGCTTGGTGTCCTCCTTTGATCCTGAAACAGTTTATTCATGATCTGACACTGAGGTGTTGTTAGGTCAGGGCATCTCTTCCTTCACATGTGAGTGATTGATTTGACGTGGGGGGTGTATTTTGGGGTTGTTCCGCCAGGTCACAGTTTCTCAGAACAGAACGGACACTCAGAGTAAAGACATCAGCCAGGGCAAAGTGAGTTCATCTCATCATTCATCTCATCTTCTCTCCTGTTTGTCCTCTCATCCTCACATTTCTCTTCTCAAATGGTAGATTGACAGAATTATTACAACCCCCCAGCTTGTAAAATAAATGTTTATATGGTGTAAATATAGAATGTGTATCAGCCTACAGCTGAAAAAATGCCGGGTTGTTTTAATTTGTGGTTTAGTAAAATATATAATTTCTTCCTCCTCTAGAAATAATTTTCTAGATTAATTTAAACCAACGGTTGGGTTTGTTCATATGGTACCCAACCATTGGTTTGAAACCCAACATTTTTAAAGGGTAGAGATCTCACTAGGGCTTTTCACACATGAAATGGTTAACCCCGGGTTATTCTAAACCCCAGGTAAACAGAATGCTGGGTTATCTGTTTCACACTGCTTATAGTTTACCAGGGGTTAGGAGATAACCCTGGCCATTCATAACCTGATGTTTCAAACTGTACATCACTAAACCCTGGGTTAACATTCTTATTTGCATATTTGCGGCGTCAACAGTCATGACTGGATAAATACTGCAGCGTCAAACTGACTGAATAAAAATAGTGCGTTTGGTAAATAACCAAATTCCTCGTTGTTCTGCATCCGGGAAAAAATGACGCCTCGCAAATCCTTTTTGGCTGTTTAAGCCTCCTGAGACGTTACTTACTCAAATAAAAAAGAACCCAAAGGATTGTTTACACAGAGTTTCTGTGACTGTACACAGCTTGTGAAATGAGGTAAGCGCTGTTCAGATTTTGATTGGGTGTCTGTTGCTAAGCGTCTGGTCGTATCATTCTACCCCCGCTGCATTTCACACTGCACATGTTTGGCACCGCAATGCAAAAGCGGTGCTCACCCTGCTTCGGAGCAGAGTTTCATAACCCAGAGTTTCATAACGTAAAATTCTAAATTCAAAACTTCAAAATTACAATTCTGAAACATTTGTTTATCTTGGGTTAAAAGCTGGGTTTAGAATGAAGGTAACGTGGGGTTAAAGCCACAATATGGAATATTTGGACCGCTAGATGGTTCACTTTAGAAACAACAACAAAAGGCGAAGCTAAATGACGTTATGTAGGAGAGTGGAATTATGGGACATGTCGTTTTCACCATCCAGAGGCGTATGGAGATTGCCCATCATGTTCACGGACGAGGTAATGAATGAATTTTATCGTAATGAATTGGCTTGCAAGAAACGTGGAATGCAATGCTACGTTAGCCCGCGACTGATATTGGACTTTGTCCATTGATTTGGTAGCGTAATGCTACACAGTTTTACCTGTTTAAAACAGTCATACAGTCGTCGTTTAAAAAGTAAATTGGAACGAACCCACAGCATTTACAAGTAACATTACTGGCTACATATTTTTGTGCGACATATGCTGTATTTCATAGGGTAACTGCATTCATAACTATTCAAATAATCTGTGCAAAAGTATTACGTGTACAATAAAAAAATGTGCTTACCTGTCTATTGAAACACATGCGAGAGCGGAGTCTCTGTCGAGTCCAAGTTGGTCGCGAAGCTCTCTCCATTTAGAAAACGCCACGCCGATATTAATCCTTGTTTTATTCCATAAATCTGCTTGTCTCATTTGGCCTACTTTTACACTTTTTGGGGGTTTCCTTTACTCACCAAAGAGTAATCGTGATCCATAATAACAGAACAACAGATGCTGCGTCCCAGATGCTGTATAACCACTTCTGCATTTGCGTGTTGCATCTACAAGCGGAAACTGAGGGTAGTGCGGAGCAGCGGATATTAAGTCACTGATATGCGACAAATCAAGGGAGACAAGGGACGGGCCATTATTTTAAATAGGAATTTCTCTGGATTTGCACATTCTTGGGAACATTTGGGATAATGTAAGTACACAACTGCATGAAATATATCACACTGTGCAAGTGATTTTTGGATATTTCATAACACAATTCTTCCATATTGTGGCTTTAAGCGCAGTGTGAAAAGCCCTTTTGTCTTGTTTGGGCATTAAAAAGCTCATCATTTTCTAATCTGTACCTCTTTTAATATGAAGTCTTTGTCACATTCACATTTTTACATTTCACATAGTTACGTTCCATTTGACAGCAGGGATACTCAAATGATGATGCTCAGGGGTCATGTGATGAATCTGTGAATTCCCAGCTAACAGGAAACATTCTCACAACGTCAACTCAGATGGTTCTCTCCAAATTAATAAAATGTTCTTCCAGTAATGTTAAGTGCATTTTATCAGCATTAATCCAGAATCTTTTCAGAAACATTAGTATAAAAATGTTCTTAAAACAGTCATAAATAACCTAAAAGAAGTTTTTGTATGCTAGGTTAAATGTTCTGGTTATATTAATTTTTAAATGGTCTCGGCGTGTGACAGTCTTCTTGTTTCAGTGTAGATGCTGTAAATGCTTCTCTTTTGTTTGTGTAAAATAGATAAACTGGTGGGATGCTTTTTGTAGACTTTGAGATACCCTGCACTCTTCATCCACACATTCATCAACTCACCATCATTTAAACACCTTCCATTCTAAACCCTTTTCATTGGACTAAATGAGCCATCAAGGCGTGGTAAAGCTGGAGCACACAAGCGTATCTTCAGTTGATTTTCTCAGTGTTTAGTGCATGACATGAGATGCTGGTGTGGTTTGGTTTAGAAGCTTCTGCTCTCTTCCTCTGTTGTCTTCCCTCTCTAACCTGAACCTCCCTGGTGTCCCGTCATTCCCGCCCGACCCGCCCCGCCGTGCTGCTGTAGGTTCAAATACTCTCCAAAAAAATGGACTACAGTCACGTCACGTCTCGCTTGGGCTCCAAGGACAATATGAAACATGTTCCTGGTGGAGGGAACGTAAGTAACGTTGCTGCATGCGGTGTAGTCGTCTCCAAACAAACACAATCATTTCTCTCTGTGTCCATTGTGTCCACGTTCACGTCTGAGACAATGAGACTCTTTCTTCTGCCAACAAATAAGACCTGCTGATGCTCCAGGAGGAATGTTGCCAAATCCTCTTCTGTTTTTCAACACATTTCAGATCAAATCAAATGGTGACAGCCGAGGTTTTGGAGGGCTTGACCTTTGTTCATAATCTTGTCTCGCACTCACACGCTGTCAAATCTCCGTATTTCAGTTATTCTGATTTTTTTTCTCATCTTGGCGAACTGAGTGCATGGCATGTAAAGGTTATTTTAGGAAGAGTTTACATTTGTGTAGATTGGATTGGATTGTCATGTGTTGTTTTGGGATGTCGTATGTGTTCACAGATCCAGATTCTCAATAAGAAGGTTGACGTTAGTAAAGTAACCTCAAAGTGCGACTCCAAAGCCAACATGAAACATAAACCAGGTACGAGTTCTTTCTCAACGAGCGCCGCTTCACTTGACGATGTTGTAAAGCACGTCTGTGAGATGTGTGTGTTCTGTTTCACAGGTGGAGGAGATGTGAAGATCGAGAGCCATAAGATGAATTACAAAGATAAAGCTCAGTCCAAAATTGGCTCAATGGATAATGTCAATCATGAGCCTGGTGGAGGTAAAGTCAAGGTGAGATCATCATTCATAAAGAACATGAATATCTGGTTTTAAAGTATGAGATGAGGTCAGGGTTCCTATGCGTTCCAGGTCTGGATTAGTATGGAAAAAAGAAAATCGAGTATGGATAAAATTATGAGTTTCCAGACTTGCCCTATTCGGTTTAATAAAATATCAAATTAAGAATTTCTGATAATAAATATATTTTTATGAAGTTTGGAGCATGTTTCGAGCGCTGCCAAAAGATCGGACCAAATCTGCTGGAGGACTGTTTGCTGTGGTTGGATGTTACGCGATCACATAGAACGCGCCTTTCATGTTTGAAAACGCGAGGCGTGCCGCGCTGCTCTTTTGATCGACTCTTTGAAAAGAGCAGCGTGCGTCGTTTTTTTTATGTTGCTAGGTAACCACCGAAACAGCTGTCCTGTCAGTCAAGGATTATAGCGCGAGCGCTGTAGTTGCTGTTAACTGTCATAGTATCAGACACTTTAAAAAGGTACAAGCAGAGGGCGCTTGCTCTGACCTTGCTGGGTTAACCCGTGTCAGCCAACACAAGGTTCTCCTTCATCACTGCAGTCTCCAGACGTTTCAAGCAACTGTAAAGTTCTGTCACCACATTGGAAGGCCCGCCTATCCTTTCATTCGATTGGACAATAGGAAATAAGGCGCATGACGTCAAGCGCTTTTCTGCTCAGAGTTGAGTTTTTTCAAGCGCTGAGAGCGCTCCGCCAAGAACACGAGGAGCGCATAAGCAGCGTGCAAACTGCTCCCTGCCAACTGAAAACAATTCAAAAGAGGCGCGTCTGTCTGATCGACCCCTTAGGCAGCAGTAACAGTAGCGGGTTTCCATCACTCTGGTTTTATTCGCATTTTGAAGTTTCGCATCAGAAACGAGTGATGGAAACGGCAAATTTCGAACTAAAAACCTTTAATTCGCTAAAAAGTTTTTACGCTCGCTTGAGGTGGTTTTTCTTTTTGCCGAAAAAGGGTTAATGCGAATAATGAGAGATGGAAACGCATTTGCCGAATAAATTCCTCCAAAAAGTCACGTAATTGCACTATGAGACTGCGTAACCTGACTAACCAGAGTACTGATCTTGTTACACAGCATGAGAAATGTTGTTATGGTCATTCTTAAATGCCTGAGCAAAGTCGTCAAAGTATTCTAAACACGACTGTGTTTCCCAAACAGCAGGCCTCCACAAAAGCAGCGCATTTATTGTGTTTCCTAATCGTCGGCTTGCGCAAGTTTTATTATATATGAAAATTACTATATTCAGTGGCTTCTCTTACTTTTCTTACTGATATTTAGTAGCAGTTTATTAGGAAGTGACGGTTGACTAGTTGGATGAAAACGGTGCTTATTCAAAAATGTTTTATTCCAATTATATTTTATTCCGATATTCCAATTTTGAGCATAAGCTAAACTCGCAACTTTGGATGGAAACCCGGCTAATGACAGTTGGGCTCCTCCTACAGTTCGACTAAAGATGTTAAACACACGGCCATATACCCACCATTTAGGTCCCTGACGTCCGGGTAATTTTTCCATGGTATGCAATAAAAGTCGTGATAAAATTGCCTAATAGGACAAAACTAGGGATGCACCGATACCAGTATCGGAATCGGCCCGATACCAAGCTCATGTACTCGTACTCATACTCGTAATGACACACCGATACCAAATTCCGATACCTCACGTGACACATAGAGCCCTATGATTTCCGCAATGCGGAAAACGTGGACGGAATCGAGGAATCCAGGCATTTCCTAACAAGAAATTAGCGCTTAACAGCTAACGTAACAGTTAACGAAATATTCAGATACTGTTTAAATATGTATTCTGCTTGTTTTACGTTACCGTGTGTGAAAGAGTGGTGCGGTTGCGTGTACTGAACGCATTATGCTTGTGGAGCTTTCAGCGCCAGCGTTTCACTGCACGAGGACACGAACACATAAACAAACACCATTTGCGGCGATCCGTTAAAATAAAAGTCCGGTTAACTTAATCAAACGCTCTTTGCGGCGTCCCGTCACAATAAAAGTCCGGTTGACTTGAACAAGTTATAATACATATATTTTACCACACCACCCCGCTTAAATTTGTTATAATTTGACCACAGAGTATATTGTTTACTTTAGTAAACTGAAGTAAATGTGCTAGTAAAATTGTGCTACTTATCATAAAAAATAGAACTTGATTAAAAAATAGTACTTAAATTTAAGTAGACCTAAAAACAAAAGAAAAACAAATGTACCAGTAAGATACTGGTTTATTAACATTATTGTACATTATACAGGCATCGGTTATAGGTATCGGTATCAACGAGTACCAGAAAAAAGATATCGGTACTCGTACTCAGTCTTTAAAAAATGGTATCGGTGCATCTCTAGACAAAACTGTACTTAGTGCTGTCAATATTGTACAAAACGCCTATAACTGATCTCAGATCTGGTCTACCTCAGCTGTCTAACAGCGCTCTCTGATTGAGTTGGCCAATCAAATGAAGGAAGGTGAGGATTACTGTCCATCAAATGAAAGAAGACGGGAGTTGCTGTAGAGGGTATGCATTGACGTCACTTTCCCACGTGAACACGCTGGGACACGCTCCCTTGAGTGGTAAAACTAAGGCAAAATGGCTGCATTCAATAGGAGGAACAAAACCCGGGACAAAAACACGCAATTATTTGCTGAAACTACAAGCAGCTGGAGTTGATGGCGATCCTTACGACTACCTTATGACTTACAAAGGAATCGGGTGTTCTTAGACACTCAAATGTTGCGCGGAATTGCGTTTCCTGACATTGTAACCATTCATTTTGCCCCGTGTTTTACCACTCAAGGCGTGTTCATGTGGGAAAGTGACGACACGTACATACCCTCCATTGACAGAAGCCGGAAGCTCAAGGTTAGCTTTATGTGAAAGAACGCGTAGCTAAATGTTTCATGTTTTATCATAGAAATGTTAGGGGGCCGTTCACATCTAAAAACACGCGCAAAACGCTGACATTGTTGCTTTCTCCCTCTTTACAGAGCGCTCGGGAGTTTGCGTGCTTGATGCGCCTCAACATTTAAATAACGAACCTGCTTAAACGGGCAATAATGCAAACTACACAATGAAACGAGACAAAACCATGACCAGACCTTCACTAGTTCATCCTAAACCACATGGCTTTGACGCAGGTGCGTTTATAGGTTGTGGTCAGCCTATTAAAACAACAGTATTATTTGCAAATATTTCAAACGCATTAATAAATTATTGTTCTTAAATTCTCTTTCTATATTGTTTGAACTATTTTTCATAAGAAAACAAGTGTCTGCAACTTTTGTAATTTGATGTCTATGTCTGTAACTACACAAAAAGTAAAAGGAATAGCGCTTACATTTGTCATTCCAAACCCAAATGCTCTTGAAAGATTGATTATATTTCAATCTGGTAATATTTGTAAATGTATGTAATATTTATACAAATATCAGTTGACCGCGTGTTTACTTGTCACTGATAAACATAAAATACAGACATGGCTTTAGCTATTGTGGTCTAATTTGCACTCAGTTGTTCTAAAATGCACATATGCAGCTCAAGAAAATCTGTTCTTGTTTGGGACAAACTCCGTTTTTGGACCTCTAAAATCCTGCGTACGGCCCGGATTGAACGTTGTCAAATTTTGGAAGAAGCCAAGTTAATGGACTTAATTTCACTTTTCGTGTTCATTAATGAATTATATTTCACCATTCCTTCTGTTGCTGTGGGTTGAAGGTTCACAGTTATTTCATTTGACAAATGATTAATGTTGCACTAAATTCCAATTATAAAATGTTGTGCATGGAACATGTCTTGGTTTGGTGTTCATTCATTTCTATGAGGTATAGCTGGCAAAATATTATATTAATATGCATGTGAACGGTTTGATTTTTAAAACCATCCCTTTCCAGATGATAAATATGGTCTGAAAAATCTTCAGGGAAGTCTGTATGTTTGAGGCTGGAAAGTATGTATTTCGAAATGGAAAATGTGTAGGAACCCTGTGTTCTAGATTGTCTGCAGGGATGAAATTGTACAAAGCGTTGTCCTTTAAAATCCTCTCTAGAATAAAAACATTCAAAGAATCTGTCACTGCATCAGTGGTGAGTGAATTAAAGTCAATTCAAAAGTCAATCGAGCTTCAGAACACATGCTGATCAAATTCTGTGCCGCTCTAAATGGATCTTGGAGAAAGCTTTGCTTTTTATTTCTTCATGTTTGTGTTCGTAAGTTCATGCGTTTTCACCAAAATTACCCATGGTTTTATTATAGTATCCATGTTTTTTGTTGTTGTTTTTTAGGGGAAAAAATAGCATTGTACTACAAATAAACTATGGTTACTCCAGTAAAACCACGGTTATTTTGTGTACACTGTGGTTCAACTATAGTAATGTTTTTGCATTTATTTTATTTGTAGTAAAACCATGGTTAACGTTTGTAAAGGTTTTCATTCCGACCTCAGAAGAATCACTTGTATGTGTATTCTGCTGTAACTCCATTCTGTTTTTTGAATAATAAAGGGTTTTGTCTGGTAGTAAAGATGTCATCTAATAGTCGGAAGAGAACTGTCATTTAGGTCTCCCGTGCTTGTTTTCTCAACCTCTGATTGGCTGGAATGTGAAATTCTTGAAAGCTGAATGTGATGTCACCTGCCCCTCAGCCTATGGCCATTCATTTCAGTCACATGACCACCTGCACGCCTGCACCGTATTATAGTTTTGTACTCATGCACACCCTGAATCCATTTGTACAGACCAAAAAGTAGAACCTGTTCGTGTTCATCCAACTGCAAATGTTATATTGACTATTTTAAAACCCGTGTGGTTAAATCACAGACAAACGCCTTCATGTCAGTTCATTGTGCTTCATTATTTAAGTCTTTCTCTGTTAAAGCTTTTTCTAAATCACAGTTTAAGTTATATTAAACACAAAAGTCAACTGTTATTATTTAAATACATTAATGAAGTGATAATGTGATTGGTCGGCCTGTTTTTGTCATCGTGATTGCCTTTTTAATTTAATTAAATTTTTCATTTATTTCTCACTGCAAACATACAGTGTGTGTGTATACACCAGCAGTGAAGCATCTGGACACGTGAAATCTGTCATTCTTAAAAAACTAATGTTAGAAAAGTCCAAATGTAGAAATCAAAAAACAGAACTTTCATTCCTGAGGTGCATCATGGGATGTTTTTAAGCATTGTACTTGAGGCATTTTCTAGTGCATCAATTGAAGAAACACGTAAATACATTTGTGTGTGTCTGAATGTTTCACTTCACTGCATCGAGTGTTTGATTTATATTCTGTTTGAGTTGGTGAACATTTCATCACATCATGTTCTATTGACATTGGCATGCTGTGTGTTTTTAGGCTGAGGGGGTCCAGGAGACAGCTGAGGGTAGTCAAGCTCCCTCTAGTGGTGTCTCGGCCGCCCAGCCGGCAGTCGGCTCTGCTCAGGAGAATGGGCTGAAGGAGGGCAGCGCCCCCTGCAGGAGTGAGGAGCTCCGGGACCCGCAGGGTCTGGACTCACTCATCCCTGAAACAAGTAAGTTTGTGTGAAACCTGCCCAAGACCAAAAGCCCCCGACAGACTAGAATCCTGACATCACTCCCACAGTCCCATCGGAATGAAGGAGTTTGTTTATGTTGCCGTTTCCGGTGAGCCGCTGTTGTGATCAGGGTCGGAAATGAAGCAGATTCAGTATAATCTAAGCTAGAGAACGCATGTGCTTTCAAACATGCTATTTAATACGTATTGTGCATGCTATTTTTGGTAAAACGTCTTTGAAATGGATTTCAAATGCAAGAACTGTATGCGATAAGATTGTATGGCTTTTATCCAATAGTTGGTGAAAAACAAATCCTGCTAAATTTGCTTTAGAAATAGAACCCTTTTGTTGTATTGTGCTTGAATGTGTTTACGTATTAGAAATTCAAGACAAAAAACTCAAATGACTCCAATGAAAAGTGCATTTCAGACCCTGGTCGTGATGTTGTTGGAGTGCCGTTCTCTGATCATGAAATCGTTTCGACTTCTTATTTTTCAGGCATCTAACTCTGCTGTTTGCCGTCACTTTACCCTTTCCATTTCAATCCCCCGTCACCTCCTCCCCTCCCACGTTACCCTGTTTTTATGTCCTGTCTTTCCTCTGTCCTGTCTTTCCTCACACTCTGATGCAGATTGAGTCTTTCAAGCTTCATTTCCGCGAGAAAGCCCGCTCTCGCACGGACCACGGCGCCGACATCATCATCTGGCCCGCCTCGGCTGACGGCTCCGCCCAACCCCACCTGTTACGCAACAGCGTCTCGCTCAACGACTCCCTCGCCACCGCCGGCCTCCCCCGCTCCCACACCACCCCGACTCTCCTCTCCTCCCAGGAACAGGGCGGAATCGTCGGCTCGCTCGACGGACTCCTGACGTGACTTCTCTTCTCCCGTTCGTCCTACCATTGCTATGACTCGTTTAATGGGTGTGTTTGTTAGACGTCAGACTGCATGAAGAAGGCTGGTAGTGGGTGCTCTGATGAAGGTCCGAATGAGGTTTTGTCTTTTATAAGCTTTGGTTTGGCCATGAACCCTTTTCTCAGCCTTTTGTCCGCTGCTAAACTCATGCTCGTCACAACACAACAATCACAACATCAGCTTTCTCATATGACATCTAGATCTTGGTCTTTATTTCTCTGTACAACAGTGTTGAAACTTGGTTCATGATTAATGTAGCTAACCTGAACATTACAAATAAACATCTAGATCCGTCTGGCCATCATCCCACGCTGCCTTCAGGTCCTGCTGAGTAGAGTTTAAAAGTGTTTCGCATCATTCAGCGGTGATGATGAGTTCATGATGAACATTGGATGAGTGCTGCAGTGCCGATGTAGTTGTGAAGGCCAAACTAGAAGTTCTGTGACAAAAACGGCAATAGGGTTTTCAATATTACGAAGAATAAGCTGCTGATGATCAAGAAAAGTACAGGATACACGTCTCGTCCATCCAGATAATGGTCACAAATAAAGACGACGTTTGTGGATTTTGAAGCGTAAAAGTACATTTTATAAGATGCTCGCTCAACATCAGTATCACTCTTTGAAACTTTATTAAAAACATGTTCTCTGAAAGGAAACTCCTCCATCCAGCATTTTTGAGATTTGTGTCCATGTTGCATCACTTTCGAGGTTTTTCTGCACGATGACATTTAATGTGTCTGACCATGTCTGTAGTCCCATGTACCAACTTGTTATCAATGACCTTTTTCCAAGGCCCGTGCAATCTTTTAAAATCACAAGTGGGGTATTACCGGTGTGATTTATGTCGTAGAACAAAACGTGACAATATCTCAAGCTTCCAGACCTTATTTTAGCCATTTAAACCAAAACCCATTGATTTCCTGATGCTCTAAAACTAACTCTGGATATTGGCCTACAAAACGACTTCATGACCGCAGCACTCTACTAATGCTTTATCCTGCAGAGGATGAGGGGAAATGTAGTTTTATCACATAAACCCGAGGCTGGCTTGAAGGCAGCGTAGTTCAGCACACCGGGGCTGTCATGTGACCTCTCGCTTGACCGTCAGTACATTAAAACCCATAGGCTATCTGAATCTCTGTGTGTCGTGATTGTGTGTTTGAGTAAATAATATAGAATTGAACTGTTCGTTTTTATCCTTCGGTTTTCTTTTTGTGACCAGCGGATGTTTCTTTCTTCTCATTGTTGTAAAGCAATATATAACCATCTCCTACAATGCCTATAAGACGTTCATTTACACGCACCGTGGACTGAGATCATAGTGTCAAATGTAGCTCCAGACGGCTCTGTGAAAGTGAAGAAGGTCTGAGGAGGAACACTGAAGGGAAAATACTTTAGAAAGTAGAAAGCAAGACTACAACATGGAGTTTCATGCGGAGAGGTTTTCTTGTCATTGATGTAGGTGCAGTATGTTTGTAACTCCTGATCTGCTGCGGGTGGCACTTAAATCATCTGCCTTTACAGAGACACAGAACTGAATGTCACGCCTTGAAACCTTTGAACTAGTTGCGGTTTAAGAAACGGTGAATTGTGCATCAGGTGGTTATTTGGATGATTCTATTATTGCGTGTTTTTGCGGGTCTTTTTGAAGCTTGATAGCCTGATGTTGAAAGTTCCTGCGGAGCTTGTAGCTGATCTTTCTTGTAGCATCTTCTGTAGTAGTTTATTTTCAAGTTGAGTGTGGAAAATCATACTCGCAGATGTTTGGTTTGGTGTAAGGAGGTCAGAACACATGTTTTTTTGTGACTTTATTCGTTTTCATCATCTGTGGGCAGTGTGGATGGAGGGATGGGGTTTTAATCGACGTTTTGTTCCATATGCAGGTATTATTCTCACCAGGTTTCTTCAATCCCATTCAAACACGTAAGGCAATAAGGCTGTCTGTTTGACATCGTCATCAAATAATCCACATCAGGACATGAATGATCAATAATAAATAAAGATCCACTGATGTTCAGAAAAAACATGTTTTTAAAGATGTTTTTAGATAAAAAATGGAAATTCAGCTTTGGGTTTTGAGCATTGAAGATGGTCTCCCATTTACATTTGAAGGAGGAAAAAGAATTTATTAGAACGTTTCACCTGTGAATTAGTGAATAACACAGACATATAAATGTGATTTTATTAATTGATTTTTGGCAATAATTAATATTTATCTTTTTTTGTAAATATTTGTGTTTGATCTGTGCCATCCACAAGTACAGTATTTAAGTACGGTTAATAATATGTATAACAATGGTTTGTAGTGAAATGGTCACAATCTGTCCCATAAATGCAGTCGATATAATAAGAACAAAGTGCAACTTCTTTTTTCTTTTCAAATATTTACGGTTGCTCTCCCCATATTGTTCTATGTAAACACATGCTGCCATCTAATGCACTCAATATTGCCACAAGAATGAAAGAAATGTAACAAAAAATCTTTAACTCTTAACACAAGTGCTTGATATTCTTTACCTTTAATGGCTGGTGGTTTTATTGTTGTTGTTTTTCTGGGAAAAGACAAAAAAAAAGAACAAACAGGTTTGAGATACAATAAAGATGCAAAGCACTTATAATTCTGTCCTCTGACAGCTGTGTCTTTAATGTTTTGGTTGTGGGCAGTCTGCCCTGATGATGCCAGGTGGGTCATGTTCAGGTGGGCATTGATATTATTAAACGTCTTCTAATAATCTTAATGAATCTCACATACCCTTTACATTTGATCAATATTAGTCTTACAATACATGCTGAGAGACATAAACAGTATAATGCTGTCAAAACTAAAACTGGGGTGGGGGTGCAATGAATGTGTAGCACTGATTTTTTTTGGTCGTGAAGGACCTGGGCATCGTGTTGAATCATGGAGTGAGAGGAGAGGTCCAATCATTCTTATTATTGTTTCTTTTGTTATTTTCTTTTCTTTGTTGAATCTGGGAGAGATATGAATTCTATTCATTATAAAGATGTCCAGCCCTGAAGTAACATAAACTAAGAAACACAACATTCGTGTGCAAAACTAGTAGTTCTGGTTTTGGTTTCTGGTGATGCAGTAAAGTAGATCACATCCATGCTGAAACCAGCTCAGACTGTTGTTTTGGTGATTTTCTTGATTGTGCATTTTCCTTTATTTTCGAGTTATTTCCATTAAAAATAAATTTCATAATATTTTTGGTTTGAATGAGGTGTTTATTGTGGTTAACTGTTAACTATGATGTGATTATTAAAAATTAAATGAAATGAAGTGTTTAAAACATTCTACAGGTGTTTTGTGTTCACTCTGTATCTTCTCACATGATAAATCCATTTACGTTCAAATCATGCGTTTACTTGTAACTACAAGTGATACATTAAAGGCCATCAGATCTGCATGGCTTTTATTGACAGACCGACAGCAGTTTATCATGCAATCCATTTAATTCAATAGGACCCTTGCAGGAATAAATAATATGACACGGAAAAGCTAAGGAGTAGGAGTTTACGTTTTTTAGGTGTTGATTTCATGTGAGTAGCCTACATTTTGATTAATGTGTCCACTAAATAGGACATTATGCATAACATCATACCACAAGTCACCATAGCTTATTTGTTTGATGTTTTTTGTAAATGAGTTTATGTAAATGTGTCCTAATCTTTTATGTAATCTTCAGGAGTATGGATTCATTTATTTCCTGTAGGCATATAGTTCTACACGTTGCTTTATAGGCCTAAGCAGCACAAAACCTGTGTAAGTTTTACATCATACATAGTTCTCTTCATTATTAACTTCTTAAAATTGTTAACGTTCGAACGTATGCCACCAAAGGCCATGTGAAGACCTTTCTAAAAATGTAAACAATGTAAAGTCCTTTTTTCATGCCTTGAGAGGAATAAAATATACAGGGAAACATAATATTTTGGTTGTCATCATTTACAGATAGAAAAATGTAGTTACTTAATCACACATACCGTTTAATATATTTTCACTGTGTGCTTGTGGTGTGAATACGCACGATTACGTGTGACGTCAGACAGGTCGTGTGTCCCACGTAATATGAGCATCTTTCAAAAGCCGCGTAACTGCCACCGACCGTGACTGTAAATCCTATCAGAGTTTACATGATTCTGTAAAGTTCAACAAGGTAACATAACTAAATTTATTTGTAGTTATTTACATTTATGTAAAGTCATATTTTGTCCTTTTCGTACAGTTTTATGTTTTGTTATCAGTTTTTAAGTGCAGCAGACAAACTGACTAAAAATAGCATGAACGTGACTCCGGTATGTTACGTTAACGACATTTTAAAACTTAAAGTGGTTTGTCATTTTGCTTAATACGCCCTTTTCACATGACGTCACGTATCTTCCGGTCTGCTGTGAAGCAGTGTATCGTTACTTCCGCTAGCACTCAAGTTCATAAGGTGGCGGTAATGCACCTATAAGCTGGTTTGCCAACCGCCAGTAAAACTCAAGAAGTAGTTACTTCCGCTAGCGCCTCAGAATGGAGTTTACCAAGTGGCTTGCACATCTGCCACAAATACGTCTAGATCAGTGGTCACCAACCCTGCTCCTGGAGATCGACCGTCCTGAAGATTTCAGCTCTAACCCCAATCAAACACACCTGAACTATCTAATCAAGGTGTTCAGGTTTGCTTGATAATTACAGACAGGTGTGCTGAAGCAGGGTTGGAGATGCAGTCTGCAGGACGGTCGATCTCCAGGAACAGGGTTGGTGACCACTGGTCTAGATGATGTACAACGTCTTGCAGACAAATTTTTGCTAATGACAAGATCAAAGGTAGAGAAAGGATACAAATTCTTCGTTGAACAGTACCTGTTTGATTATGAAGGTCAGTGTTTTGTTTTCTTTTTGTGTTAGCGAAGGTGCTAGGATAAAGTACTTGAATACGTGTTCTGTCAGTTTTTTTTCACCGTTGTTAAATTCCAGCGCGACGGCAAAACGGAAGTTCTTCTTCTTGGTTTTTGCAAGACGGATGTTATGATACACTGCTTTGCGAAAAGGCGGAAGTTAAGTGACGTCATTGTGAAAAGGGCCTATTCGGACACAAATCAGAAATAAGTTTTGTCATGAAATTATGATTTTTACTACTGACTAGAATGACAAAATATATCTAAAGACACACTTGCGTGATGAGGAGGAATAGTTATTGTATATGATTGTTTAATTTATATGTATATTACATATGGTTTTCACTCTGAGGGTTTTAATCTATGGGTTAAGGTAAATGTCCTTGTCATATGAGAAAGGACACTGAGCGCAAATTAAACAATCTCTCAAGGACCAGTGGACACAGGTAATAAATACCACATTACTACATACATTTTGACCTGATCAAGATCAAGAATTTCGCTATTTAATATGATTATATATTATATTTGACGTGCAGCACTTCATCTGCACCTTCTTTAAATATAGTTTTGCTCATATTGTACACGCCCATGTTACTGTTTTTAATACTTAAAGAATTCAACATAACAGAGAAATAGCTAGTAACCAGTCACTAGCTGTGTCTGAATTCGCCCCCTATATCTCCTATATAGTGCACTATATCGGGGTGTCCGCCATTTTGTAGTGTTGTCTGAATTCTGAGTAAACAACTCATTCCCTACATTTGTTCACTACTTTTTACCCACAATGCATTCTTATTTTGAGTGTACATCTGATGTACACTCGCTCACTCAATATTTCCCATGATACAACGCGAATCAACCTTCTGATTAGAATCAGCTGGAGGAGAGTGACCGTTAATAACATGGTGGGTGATCCTGTCCAGAAACATTTTTTTTCATGTTGGTTGGAAATCTTTTTACATCGTGATAGCAATCAAGAACTATAGTGGTCAAATAATATTTTTATAATTATATTGCATCTGTGAAATACATCAAAACGTCCAAATACCAATCAAAACGTTCTGGCCGAACGCTGTGACTGGTCATGTGTACATTTTCAGCCAACGTATTTTGCATACCACTGCGCACTCTTTTCCCATAGACATCATACGTCATCAGCGCGCTCACGTCCGCTGTGTCAATGTAGGGAGCGGACAATCTGCAACAATCAAACTTTTCTGCGGAACCGACAACAAGTAAATCTACAAAACGAAAGTCAGTTTTTGTGTTTGTTCTTGTTGAC
Source organism: Triplophysa rosa (assembly GCF_024868665.1). Lineage (NCBI taxonomy): Eukaryota > Metazoa > Chordata > Actinopteri > Cypriniformes > Nemacheilidae > Triplophysa > Triplophysa rosa. Next base: position 896,354 of record NC_079912.1, on the reverse strand, counting down.
AGCTATTTTCTACTTTTTGAGAATAAACAGATTAAATGAATGTTATATATAGCAGTGTTTTATTTTAAGTATATTAAGTAATTTTATTAAACATAATAAATGTAATAGTAAATAGTTTAAAGGACCCATTTCATGAAAGTCCATTTTTTTTCAATTAAGTGTTATAATCGGGTCCCCGGTGCATCTAGCAACCCAGAAAACGGGAAAAACAAGATCCCAGTAACTTTGTTTTGGTCAGCCTTTCTCTGCAAGCATGTGAGAAACCGAGCCGTTCCTGATGTGACATAGGCTGTTATTATAATATTACCGCCCCTTAATCTACACAGTTCCACCCACCGCGCTCCGGCATTGTTGTTTTCACAAGTGACAGCGGTGTACGTGACGCCATGCTAAAGTTCGTGGACAACATGCAGTGTAGTCGCTGCACAGAGTCAAAATCTCGGAAGAGACAGGAGTGGATTTATTTTATTTTTAGTGGAAATCCCTCAGAAACCATAAGTAAAATCTGCTTGTTTGCGCGAATCACTTCAAACCGGAGTGCTTTATCAACCTGGTACAGTACAAGCAGGATTAGCTTCAAAATTGTGCCTCAAGAGGGATCGAGACCGACTCTAACTGAGAGATAAATCAGAGTTTAAAATAATAGAGCAATAGAATTAAAGTTAATCTAGATTTACTGCAAAATTAAAACCTGGATCAAAATAATATAAATATAAACCTGATTATTTTTAAATAAGGTTTACAGTTTGGTGCAACGGAATTATTAAATAAACCTTGATTTAATCTCGATTTAACACTAATCCTTGTTGGTGCAACCCACCCTTAGTACGTTAATATGTTTAGCTGCGGTAAGATGTTTGTTTTGCTAATGAACAGGGGCGAACACTGCGGTTAGTTTAGTTTTAAACATCTCAAAACATTTGTCCTTAGGCTGAAAAATCTGTCACAGCAAACTAGTTATGCTCTCACGTTGTGTGTGTAACGTTATAATTTGTCAACGACAAGCGCTAAAATCCACGTAATTCCGCTGAGATCTGCTGGTGCGCATTCCGTGGATTTTAGGCAAGCATACACGCACAACGTGAGCGCTGTTTGCTGTGACAGATTTTTTGTCTCCAGACAAGTGATTTGAGACGTTTAAAATGAAACTAACCGCAGAGGAGTTCAGGAAACATACAGTGAGGGAAATAAGTATTTGATCCCCTGCTGATTTTGTAAGTTTGCCTACTTACAAACAAATGAAGGGTCTATAATTTTTATGGTGGGTTTATTTTAACTGATAGACACAGAATATTAAAAAAAATCAGGGGAAAAAAATGTTATATAAAGGTTATAAATTGATTTGCATTTCAGTCAGTAAAATACTGTAAGTATTTGATCCCCTACCAACTAGCAAGAATTCTGGCTCCACAGATTGGTTATGTGCCTATATGGACCGCAGATTAGTCCTGTCACTTTAAGAAAGTACTCCTAAATCAGCTTGTTATGTATATAAAAGATGCCTGCCAACAGAATCTGTATCTTCCAGTTCAACCTCTCCACCACCATGGTCCAGTCCAAATAGGTTTTAAAGGATGTCAGCGACAAGATTGGAGACCTGCACAAACCTTGACTAGGCTACAGACAGAAGCTTGGTGAGAAGGAGACAACTGTTGGTGTGATTATTTGGAAATAGAAGATATACAAAATAACTATCAAATGCCCTTGTTCTGGAGCTCCCTGCAAGATTTCCCCAATGGGGTAAAGATGATCATGAGAAATGTTAAAGATCAGCCCAGAACTACACGGAAGAAGCCTGTTAATGATTTCAAGACAGTTGGGAACACAGTTAGCAAGCAAAACATTGGTAACACGCTATGCCACAATAGACTGAAATCCTGAAGCACCCGCAAGGTCCTCCTGCCCAAGAAGGCCCGCCTGGCTCATCTTAAGTTTGACAATGAACATCAAGATGATTCAGAAAAGGCTTTGGCGAAAGTGTTGGCACTGCTGTGAGACCAAAATGGACTCCTGTGTTTGGAGGGAGAGAAATGCTGACTATGAGCCCAAGAACACCATCCCTACAGAGAAGCACAGTGTTGGAAACATTCTGCTTTAGGGCTTTTTGTCTGCTACAGGTATACAGGATGACTTCACCGCATTGAGGGGCTGAGGGACGGGCCCATGTACCGTAAAATCTTGGATGAGAACCTCCTCCCCTTAACTAGGTCACTGAAGATGGGTCATGGATGAGCCTTTAACATGACAAAGACGCAAAACATATTGCCAAGACAACCAAATAGTGGCTTAAGGAGAAGCACAGTAAATGTCCTAGCCAGTCTCTAGACCCTAGTCCTATAGAACCTCTGTGAAGGAGGCTAAAACTCCAATTTGCTGAGCGACAGCCAAGAAACCTTAAAGATTGACAGAGGAGTGGACTAAATGTATCCTGACACATGTGCAAACCTGCTGACCAATTATCAGAAATGTCTGACCTCTGTGCTTGCCAACAAGGGTTTCTCCACAAAGTACAAAGTTATGTTTTGCTCGGGGATCAAATACTTATTTCACTGACTGAAATGCAAATCAATTTATAACCTTTATGTAACATTTTTTTCCCTGATTTTTTTTAATATTCTGTGTCTATCAGTTAAAATAAACCCACCATAAAAATTATAGACCCTTCATTTGTTTGTAGGTAGGCAAACTTACAAAATCAGCAGGGGATCAAATACGTATTTCTCTCACTGTAATTCAGCTAAACCATTGCCATGGCAGTACTACACGCCGGATGGAAGGGGGAAGGGGTGCGCTGTAACTCATTATCAGTTAAAGAGACATGCACCAAAACGGGTTGCTGTGAGCATAGCTGTTTTTGACGATGCAAAAAGGGTTTTGTTTACACTGCCGTTGAGTGTTTTTAAGCAAAATATGTTCCAGACATTTCATGAAGACCCTAATAAATCATACCAACTTGTTGAAAGGGCTCATTTAATGAGTCCTTTAACTTAAGCGTGTTTAGCCTAGCTAAGCTAACGGTACCTGCTGCCGTCAGAGCAAGTGTATGACTGGATTCACGCGCTCCTCAGATGCTCATTAACCTAATAGGAATGTAAAAAACGACTTCCAACTTGCATTCACGTGCATTCAGTCGGGAAATTATTTTTCACGTGCGGTGCCTGCAATCATGCTTCTTACGTCCGTTCCGAAGAATCAGGCGACAATTCTATCAATCACTCACTCTGGCACCGAAATGTGGCACCGAAATCTGAGCTCTTATTCGGTTCTAGTACATACCGGATACATAGGTTTCGGTACCCAACCCTAAATGTAATACAGTTTAATTTGTCTTATTGAAATATATTTCTCATTCATTCTCAAGCAAGCAAAGACAGCGCAGCTTCAAATATATGTGAGCCAATGACGTTTGAGTGTGAGTGTCATGAATCACAGGTGAGGAAGAACCCAATTGCAGGCAGCGGGGATGAAGGGGTTAACACAAGAGTTTATTTAAATGATAAAACACAAAACAAGAACCCACGTGGGGGTAAAACAGTAACAACGGATAAACAGAGACAAAGACTAACTAAACACTAGACTAACCAACAATAGACAAGAACTAAACGTAACACTTACTAAGACGAGACTGGGGGATCCACAACAGGAACACAAGCATGAGGAGACGGTGAGCACAACATGAATACAATGCTACATCCAAAGAGGCACAGCATCAAGACATGGAGCTAACACAATGACCGAACACAGGACAATGAAACATGAGGACTATATGAAGGGGAGCAAATCAAGAAGGGACAGGTGCAGGGCATGAACTAATTAACGATGTAACTAAGGAGACAAAAGGGCGGGAACAAAGACGCGACACCGGAGAGAAAGAGAATGTGGAAGGCCAAGTGGGCCAAAACTTCTCTCTCCACATTAAACAAGGGATCCTGCTGTGATTCTGCCACAAGATCAAGAAAGCCATGACAAGACGAGGCAGAATCACGACAGAACCCCCGCCTTAAGGAGCGACATCCTGACGCTCCTCAAGGTAACTAACAGGACAAGACAGACTGAGACAATGAAATAAACCAACAAAACATGGCATACAAAATCAGGGGCATACAAGATAACCAGACCAAGGGGTTGGGGTGACTCAATAAAAATAACAAACAAGGGAGGGGGGGAGGGGGAACAACAAAGTTCATGGGGGGAACAGTTTTAGTCCCTGGGTGCGCTCGAGGGCGCGGAGTCCTGGGGGACTTGGGGGAAGTGGGGGAAGTCCTGGGGTGAACTGCCAACTGGAATGCCGGCCGGACAAGGCTGTGTGCCGGCTGGAAGGCCGGCCGCACAAGGCTGGGGACCAGCTGAGTCACCGGCAGGAAGGCCGGCAGATTCACCGGCTGGAATGCCGGCTGATTCACCGGCTGATTCACCAGCTGGAAGGCCGGTTGAGTCGCCTGCAGGAAGGCTGGCAGATTCACCGGCTGGAACACCGGAAGCACTGGACTGGACACTGGCTGCACCGGACTGGACGCCGGCTGCACCGGACTGGACGCGATGGTGGAAAAGCGCTCAATGTAATCGAGAAAAAAATGATTATTAAGTAACATTCCGTTTCGCAAGTTATTTTGGCTTATGTTCTGCTCTGAATGCCCCTCCCGAAGCCGAAACTCCCTCAGCCTATACTGTCAGCGAACTTGTGTGTGGTTTCTGGTGGCATTTAAAAATCAGCACGAATGAAGATGGGGGAAAGAGATCAGCCACAAAAGCATTTGGTCAACAAAAAAGGTAAAAGCAGTTCCGTTGTTTGGGAACATTTTGCATTCGAAGAAGCGGACGTGGATCAAACGCAAATTATTTTTGAAGATTTCAATTTGAACACGAAATGTCTTCAAACGGCGTTTATTCCGGAAGACCATACCTGGCAAAATATAGCGCATGGACTGAGGGAAGCTATAGCTGCATGGGGTTTAAACGAGGAAAATGCCTCAAACGTGAAGCTGGCAGCTGAGGTAAATGGATGGATGAGACTTCAGTGTTTCTGACTCCACTTGGCCATAGGTGAGTAGGGTTCCTTCTTACAGATTATGTGTAATGTGGTGATTTGATTTAATTTAATTAGGTGATTTTACAAAAGCAACAACAACATTAGGCCTAAGCAATTATTTCAGTTACTGTGTGATTGTCTGATCATAGCTAACCTTTTCTACTACTACCGTCAGTGCTATTGTTATTATTATTATTTAATAATAATTTTATTGTTATTATTATTACCACTGAACTACTTTTTGATGTTTTCTTACACTGTCAGCAAATTTGCATTGTGTTGTGAAGATCATATTGATGATGCTAAATAATAGTAGTATTTATTGTAATCTTAGAGAATGCAATGAAGTATTCCAGGATCGACCGTGCAATGGGGGTCTGCAAGAAGCTCATCAGCAGCTTTTCCTATAGTTGGGAAAAAAAGCGGGACCTTGCAGAGGCACAGAAGCTGCTGAATCTGTCTGCACACTCCCTTAAAACGGAATGTCCAACTAGATGGGGATCTAGGCGCAGGCCATGATTGACAGAGTCCTTGAGCAGCAGAAGGCTATCGCCCAGGTCCTTTCTAGCGACCGAAAATTCAGACATCTTACACTCTCTTGGCAGGACATTGATGTACTGGAGGCCATCAATAAGTGTCTTAGCCCTCTGGTTGAATTCACTGACGCACTTTCTGGAGAGAAATATATAAGTTTGTCTTTTCTGAAACCAACCCTCCACCTCTTCAACAATTCAGTATTGGAAGTGCAGGAGGACGTACATGGACAGCTTGGACGCTATTGCTATTAGCATGTAACACGTAACGTTAAGGCTGGATAACACTGAATGACATCATCTTTACACGGAGTTTATCAAAAAATTTTAGCCCTTAAATACCTTTACCTTTAAACAACAAATTTGTATGAATCTGACCAGATATCAATAACACAGTTCCCGGTAAGACACATCAGTCATATGCCTCTAATATTCAGGTTTGCTGTAAAGAAACAGACATCGCTTGGCTCATAAAAGGTATTGTTTAAATACTGAATCGGTTTTTAATTTGTTGTTACACAATTCACCTTAAGTTGATGACATTGATTTTTTTAAAATAAATTATAATGTTTTCACTTACCTCATTGTTATGTTACGAGTGTTATTTTCAAATCATTAATACTAGGCTAACGTTATATATATTTTCTCAGCTCCCAGTCAGAATCAGATGACAGGAGATCAGGGAGAGGACGACATGTTTCAGAATTATGATGAAGTCAGAGAAGACACAAAGTTTAGGAGCAGGACACACCAAAGGATAGCTGTGACCTAAAGCTTCAATTTATTGTTTTAATAATTTTGTGAAGTTTTCCAAAGATCACAGACAAAGTAGTACTGTTAACCACAAGAAATACGAGAAATGGTTAAGAGCCGGGATAACATGAGAAGAACAGGGACATCTTTTGAAATAGTAGTGAGCATTTTTACTGTGTATTGTGAGAATTTCATATAGTCCATTCATTTTAATCATTTTAAATATTTTACTTTACAATATTCCAATATGAAACCTTATTTAAATCAAAAGCATTTGTTTGACGTATTTAATAGTTTTTGTATTTGCATTTTACCAGACAATTTCTCTGTATCAGTTATTATATACAAGCTTACATTAATGCATAAATAAATAGTTACACACAAAAAAGTACACACTAAGAACTAAGATATGGATGACTGCACAAGCACATATAATGCATGTTACGTACAGAAACAAATATGTACAGTACATTCTATGTTTATTATTCAAAATATGTTTATTCTACTATATACTACCCTGTACAATGTCTCTTATATATGTTATTATCCCCCATTTTCTGTAAAATAGTCTTTATTTTATATATGCACAATTTAGAATCTTTTAGACTGTAAATCGTATTATATTGTATTGTCATTGTGTTAAATGTCTGTACTAGAAGCTTCCAACACCAAAGAAAATTCCTTGTGTGTGCAAGCACACTTGGCAATAAAGCTCTTCTGATTCTGATTCTGATTAATGTCTTAAGTATATATATTATTATATTTTATTTACAATTTGTACAAATAAAAACAAATTTATGTATCCACAGTGTTACGTTTATTCTTTAGCATCAGCTAGCGCTTTCATCAATAGACCATTTGATCTTCAGTAGCTGACGTGCTGTGGCACTCTTAACGTGATGACAACAAACTGTAGTACCAGTTAAGGTTTAAATCCTTACGTGTAATGAAGTAAATCCATGCTCGGAAAATTATTAAATCTCTGTGAAGCTTCATAAAACGGGACACAGCCATGCCTGAAGGAACCACGGTCACGCGTGTATTTAAACGCTGCAGGTCATGACTGAACTAAAGTTTTGTATTATAGCACCGTTCCATGTTTAATATAGTATTTTAACAATACGATGTATTTCACTTATCTATATTACACGTTAATTCCCCCCAAAACGAGCGCTGGTAAAGCACATTTGCTATGGGTGAATACAACCCGGTAGCTTTCCCTGTCATGGCTCTGCCTTTATTTAGTCATGTTTTTCTTGGTCCTGTGCAGAGCTATGACAAAGCAGAGCAGTGCAGTGTTGGCTTGCTCACCAGGAGACTGCATTTATTTATTTATTTATTTATTAGATATTATTTATTAGAATGATCTTGCTTGGTCTATAAACACCATGCACTGTGCTGTGTTTTACCTTTCTGTGTTTTTCTTATTTGCTCCTGTAAAGCTGCTTTGGAACAATGCACATTGTGAAAAGCGCTATATAAATAAAATCGAATTGAATTGAATTGAAAGCCTTTGGTTTTGTGCGAGAAAACCATGGGAGGTTTGTCTTTAGACATTCCATGTGTTTTCTCGTGTCTTGTCATTGGCCCCGCCCCTCTCGTTTCATGTATTGCTTCCCTGCTGTGTCTGATGTTTCCCACCTGCCCTGTGTCATTATCCCTCGTTTGTCTTGCCCTATTTAATGCCCTCTTGTTTCATTGTCCTGTGCTCTTGCGTTGTATGTACTTGTACCTGTGTACCCATGTTTGTAGAGTTCGCCGTGTCTACCCGTGTCCTGCTTCCTTCCCTTGTCTGTGATAGTAAGTCTTGTGTATTACCTTGCCCTGCCCTTGTTTCCCTTCCGTGTTTTGTAAGACGTTGTGTCATTGTTTTTTAGTTAGGTTTTAGTTGTTTCTGTCTTTACGTTTTTCCCCCACGTGGGAAGTCTTTGTTTTATATATATATATATATATATATAGTCTTAGTTTCGTTTTCCCCCATCGAGGGTGTTTTGTTTTGTGTTCTTTAAATAAAAGTCGTTGTTAACCCCTTCACTGCCGCTGCCTGCATCTGGATTCTTCCTCCACTCCACAATCGTGACATTACCGCCCCCTGAGATTTTACCGGGAATACGTAGGCATCACTCCATGCATTGAGTGCATTGAAGACAAACTGACAGCGGAGATGAAGAGTTTGATAAATGTCATGGTAATAATAATAATAATAACAACAATAATAATAATAATTAATAATAGGTTAAGTGTTTGACATTTTGTTTTACTTTTAATACCACAACCTTCAGATTTAACATATAATTCTTATTTCCTTTATATGTTTCCTCCAAGAAGAATGCCCCTCTTGAGACAGCAGCAATGGGTCCTGATGTTACAGAGGATGCTGCTGCTCCAAAGAAAAAGAAGAAGGGACTGGGCAGCTTCTTCAAGGTCACCACAGACAAAACTGCAGGACTTCTTCTCCAACAGGATCATGCCTTGCTCTTGAGCTACAGTCGTAACTGCAGACAGAGACACTGGATGCTGAGGAAGACCCACTGTAGTGGTGGAGAGAATCTCAGCGGTTCTTCCCATGGCTTTCCAACTTGGCGAGGAAATATCTCTGTATTACAGCCACAAGTTGTTCTTCAGAGAGGGTCTTTAGCACTGGTGGAAATATTGTATCCTGCTCGCGTTCATCTTTGAAACCAGATCATGTAGACAGGCTGGTCTTTCTGGCTAAAAACCTTTAAGTGTTGTACATATTTGTTAGTCTGACTCATGTTAAACTTGTTTTATGTTCGTTCTAAGCCATTATAGTGGGCCAGCCTTAAATTGGTTTGAGTTACTGACTGGAATTTGATTGTTGATTATGTAAAAAGTTTTGAAAACCAGATTAGGATTTTTTCAGTTTGTTATGGCACATATGCGAGCAAACATATTTATACTTATTTCTAATTTATTTTTTATGTGTTACAATATAAAAGTGTTATTTGTGTTTTTTTTGTGCTCTTTATACAATTATAAATTATGCAATTATTATATATTGTGCAAGGAGAATTCACTGTTTTGTTCAATAAATGCAACATATTTCCAAAATCAATGAGTAATCGTATAAAACAATCGGGATTTCAATTATGACCCAAATAATCGTGATTATGATTTTCCCCATAATCAAGCAGCCATAATTTTAAATATGTGAACAATATGTCATGGTAATCCCATTGGGGGGTCACCTAGAGCCTCAGAAACCTGCCAGCCTGGGAATCGAACTTGCAACCTTTGAAGTTTTAAATCTGTCTCTCTGACCATTAGGCCACAACTATCTTTGACCCAATGCATCAAATATTGCCTAATAAGTGAACAAGAGTAATGATATGCAATCCTCGGGAGTTAAAATACTTCACTATTAACATCCTTTAACTGTTGGAAATTGTAAGATGTGTATATTTATCCAGTGATATTTGGAGATGTTTTAGTAAACCTAATTCAAAGTATATACAATATTTAATATAAATAGCCTACATAAAGTTTAACAATAACAGCTTACATTATTTTATTTAAAGATTATTTTCATTTTAAAAGGTTATATAATAAAGTTAATAAAAAATTAGTTGTGAATGCTAAATTGCGATGGGTGAGACTGGAACTATAATTGTAATATTGCTGTAAAATTATAATATACGTAATCTGTGCTTCCACGCCCACTTGACGCTCATCAAAAACGCACACATGCGCAGACAACCCCTAAAGCTTAGTAACATTTCCTTCAAATGAACTAACCCTGGAACGTCTTCAGAGAGTAAGTTGCTATGGTTACTTACATACCCTGAAAGTTATCTCTGTTTTTGGAACCGAAAGTTGGGGTTATCCGCTAACTAACCCTTAAATTTACCCGGGTATGTCACATAACCAGCTTTCTGGAATACACCCCCGGTAACTTATGGATATCACCCAGCACCCGAAATAATACCAAAACACTTCAAAGCAGCCTCCATTATTCGCAAACGGTGTATAAAACCTTGAAAAATAATATATGAGCCCACCAAATCACAGAGATGCCAATTCGCACGGGCTTAAGATCACAGACAACCTCTGCAATTAATACAAATGACTAGAGGTCCACAGGTAATACTAATTTTGTGCGAATAGTGTCATGGTTCGGGTGTGAGGAAGAACCCAAGTGCAGGCAGGACTGAAGGGGTTAACAAAAGACAAAAAACAAAAACCCACAATGGGGAAAACAAGACACGATAACTAAAATAAAAAACTGAAACAAAACACTTCCCACGGGGGCAAAAATAAACTAACAAAACAACTAGCGACAAACACGTCACGAACGTCTAAACAAACAAGCAAGGTAAGGGTAGGCAAGACAAGGGTATCCACGGGTAAGGTAAAACACGAAGCAGAAGCACACGACTATGGAACAATACAAAACGAACTAGCACAGGACGGCAAACACATAGGGAACACAAACAAGGGATGATAACACTAGGCAGGTGAGGGTAATGATACACGGCCGGGATATAATACGGGAAACAAGAGGGGCGGGGCCAATGACGAGACACAAGAAAGCACATGGAATGCCAATGATAACCATGACTTTCTCACACTAAACACAAGGGATCTGTCACAATCCTGCCACAAGACTAGAAAATCATGAACAAGAAGGCAGGACCATGACAGAGCCCCCCCCTTAATGAACACCCCCAGGTGTTCACCAAGGGGCCCACTAACAAGACAAGATCGACTGGGACAGTGACAAGAACCAGAAGAACATAGACAATACAATCAGGGGCAGACAGGTAATAGTGACAAATGGGTTTGGGTGGGACAATAAAAATAACAAACATGGGAGGGGTGTGGGGCAACACGAGAGTTCATAGGGGGAAGTCCAAAATGATTGCGGCTAGGAGGGGAAGTCTTGGCCCGGGGCGGCGCTTGGGAGCGCGAAGCCCCGGGAGGCTTAGTAGGGGCTGGGGCAGGCTTGGCTGCCGGCCGGACATGGCTAGGGGCTGGACGGACTGCCGGCCGGGGTGCCGGCTGGTTGCATCGGCCTGGATCCCGGCTGCACTGGGCTGGGCACCAAACTGGATACCGGACCAGACACCGGACTGGACACCGGACCGGACACCGGGCTGGATCCCGGCTGCTGCACCGGCTGGGCTGGACAAGACAAGACACTGGACTGGATTCCGGCTGCACCGGAGTGGATACCGGCTGTACCGGACTGGACACCGGCTGCACTGGCTGGGCTGGATCCCGCGCCCCCCTCCGTTGCCTCTTCTTCTTCAGCCGAGCCACCCGTCTGGTGGTCAGCTGAAGGAAGGAGGTGAAGGGCACGGCTGGCTCGGGGTTGGAGGCCTCCGACGAGGACCCCCAAGACTCTCGCCTCCCCCGCTTGCCACCAAGGCTGGCTGGAGGCAAGGCTGCAGGGGTTGAGGCGGACGGTGTGGCGGTGTCTTCAACCCTGATCTGCAGGGCACAACCCTCCGGGATCGCGGCCAGCGGAGATGGGTAGCTGGAATGGGTTGAGACCCTGGACTCTGATCGGTATGTGGCGTACTGCCACACAACGTCAAGGTCCAACGGTCTCAATGACCGCATCTCCGCCCGCGAAAGAGGGTCCCTGAGACCGGCATTGAAGATCACCGCCAGTTCCGCTTCCCTGAAGACCACCTCCTCTGCGGCATCCAGGAACCTGTTGACATAGTCCCCGAGGTCTGTGTCCCCCTGGCTAATGCCGCAGAGGAGGCGAGCCTGGTTAGATCGGGTGGCGTCCATGGCTGCCTGCTGGGTTCGTATCTGGCTAGTTCGTTCTGTCAGGGTTCGGGTGTGAGGAAGAACCCAAGTGCAGGCAGGACTGAAGGGGTTAACAAAAGACTGATTTATTAAAAGTGAAAACAAAAACCCACAATGGGGAAAACAAGACACGATAACTAAAATAAAAAACTGAAACAAAACACTTCCCACGGGGGGGGCAAAAATAAACTAACAAAACAACTAGCGACATAACGTCTAAACAAACAAGCAAGGTAAGCGTAGGCAAGACAAGGGTATCCACGGGTAAGGTAAAACATGAAGCAGAAGCACACGACTATGGAACAATACAAAACGAACTAGCACAGGACGGCAAACACAAGGACATTAAATAGGGAACACAAACGAGGGATGATAACACTAGGCAGGTGAGGGTAATGATACACGGCTGGGAAGTAATACGGGAAACGAGAGGGGCGGGGCCAATGACGAGACACGAGAAAGCACATGGAATGTCAATGATAAACAAACCATGACTTTCTCACACTAAACACAAGGGATCTGTCACGATCCTGCCACAAGACTAGAAAATCATGAACAAGAAGGGAGGACCATGACAAATAGTGCTCAGGGCACATCAAGCGATCTCTAACAAAGCAATAGAGACGCATAGTACAAACATGTTTTACTCACATAAGATTGCTGTGCCATTCCTATCAGATCCAATATTGATGGCACAGACAGCACTGCTTTTTAATTCGACCTGTGCGTTGCTCACGAAGGAATCCTTGGAGAAATTAAATGAGCAAACGCTCCATGTTTTTCCCACATGAGCTGGAACGTCTTTAAAAATAAACTAATATCGGAATCCGAAGGAAGGTTATGCAGCGACTGTATTCTTCCACAACACAGGGATGGCACAATATTTAGCTATCTTTAATGGCATGTTTGTTTATTGCTTGCTCGCTCTATCTGGTTCCGCGCCACCGGTTATGTCATGCGCAAACCAGTGGGCGGGGCTAGAGAAGTAGTCGTTGATATTTTTCTTTGGAGGCGGTGTTCAACCATAGATAGGTGCATTCCAGAACCTGGTGTTCCCTGGGCCTGGTGTCAATAACAGATGTAATCTCAGTAACAAGGGCGTTTTCAGTTCTGACACTTACATAATGTTCGCGTGAATACGATTCCCTTTATATAACAAAAGCTTGGGTTAAAATTGTGATTTTAATTCATGCCTCCTTTAAAGTTAATGCATACTCATAAAACGTTTGTCAACCAATCAGATTGAAGCATTCAACAGCCCCGTGATTTATAGTGATTTATATATTTAACACAGTGAAATTACCATATATCACCACAGGAATTTTACTTTTTTATTTTTAGCCCACAATCCTTTTTGTCTTAAATTTGTTATCGTTTAATTTTTTTTATTTTAGTATTGTTGGGGAAGTTTTTAGTTTTAATTTGATTTATTAACAGGGCATGGAAAAGAAATAGACAAAAAAGCAAAAGACTCAAGAATACTGAATTGCTATTTTTATTGTAAATAGAGGTTCCCCCAGTGGCGGTCCTTCCTACAGGCGACATAGGCGCTTGCCTAGTCTAGTGAGGGGCGTCAAATATGCGGCGAGAAAAATTATAATTAAAATTATAATGTCTATTTATTTATTTCAAGAGTTTTGCCATCCCTCTATCTACAACAATACTTTGACATAAAAAATAAATTAAACTTAAGTAAAAGAAATGACAATTCTGACGTGACCTTTAGCTGTCAATTAGCGTTTATTTATTAAAGTTTATTTTTTGTATATTTATTATTGAACAGGTTTATTCTTTTGCACATATTGTTATATTGTTTGTATTATCATTTATTAAATAAATGTGCAATTCTTTGGACAGGGGCGCCATCAGTCAAGCTCGCCTAGGGCACCTAATGGTCTAGGACCGCCCCTGGATGCTCCAATTGATCATTGGCCGATCACAATCGGCCGAAAATCACTTTGGAAAGTATGATCGGCGGTCTCTATAAAGGCCGACCCAGAAAAGCCGATCAGATGACGCAAAATGCGCCAGACCTTTTTTTTACGCGCTACGAAAATGGCTTCACCGGTCGGGCAATTCAACAAGGTATGTGAAAAAGACAATACATTAGCAATCTGCAACGTGTGTACCAAGCAAATTCCACGAGGCGGGAAGCACCCAAAACATTTTAACAGCACCAACCTCATCAGACATTTGAAGGTTAGTAATGTAAAGGAGTGTGAGTAGTTTTCAAAGTTAGCTAGCGCTAAAAGAGAGCAGGACAGTTCAGCAGCCCATCAGCTGCAGAGATCGCGTTAACCGAAAATTCTCCGTGATTTTTTTTTATCAGTGATGAAAAATCATAAGGCAATCCGTAATTTTGACGGATTACAATAAAGGTGATTTGTAATTCTCCTTTTAAATTTCCTTTTATCAGAATGTGATCGTAATGGACTGAACGTGATTGTGAGCGGCAGGAGGTAAGCTATCGCAAAGGGACGTGTGTTTCCTATTGATTAGCTCACTCTCAAATGCCTGGTCAGTTTAGCAAAACGCGCGCGCAGTCAGCAGAGCCTCGAGGTGCATATGCATCCGTCACTCCCCGCGTCCCGTGCACGCATACACACACATGCGCGCAGTGGTGCCGTCTTTACAGAGTTTTTACCTAATAAAATAGCGTCTTTTTGGATAAATAATAGCTTTCAGTGAGTGGGAAAATGTCTCTGCGTTTTCTCTGTTCAGTGAGCAGCAGAAGCAGCACATATATGACCAAACCACAGCTTACTTGTGAGTACAAAACACCTTTAACAGGCACCTGTCATTGTTACTGATTGGACATTTGAACAAACATTTGTCTGTAATTAACCTATTATTTTATGTCTGACAACAGAAACATTAAATATATAAATGAAAAGTCTAAATGAAAGTCTAGCGCAACCTCGGTAACAGAGACGTTACAAAAGCATCAACCCTACTGCAAGGACAGTAAGAAGCATAAAGAAATATCAGATAAAATGATGGAATACATTTTCTTTGATCATCAGCCACTATATATTGTGGAAGACGAAGATTTTCGGCGACTCATGTCACAGTCTGCTATGTTTTATGTAAATATGTTACTTGGCAATATTCTATTGTCAATTCATGAGACTTTCCTTTCTCTTAATTTGAATACTTGATATACAATTATTGTTGTAACGCTGCTGCAGGTGGATGAAAGAGGCCACAAAAGTACTGAAGGTGAAAGTGAATCTTTATATAAATCGGTGACTCAAACAACAGGTGAACATCCACAGGAATCAGGTAACTCCAAAAAAACAAGAAAACATCCACGGGATACAGGTTAACATCCACTTACAACAATCCATCAAACAATACGATACATTACTTCAATACCAGACAAAGAACAAGAGCAGGGTGAGAATTTATATTGAGTCTGGGTAAAGAGCGTCAGGTGTGAGAGTCATTGAGGAGGGACAGGTGAGGGAGCGTGGAGAATCAACATCCTTGGGGCAAACGAGGAAAACATACTAAGGGACCGACGGAGTTGTTAAATATACAGAGTGGCCGCGGGTCCTTAAAATGTCTTAAATAAAGTTTTCCCAATATAAGGCCTTTAAAAGTCTTAAAAAGTATTGAATTCAGATTCTACGGGTCTTAAATATTTTGGTCACATTTCCGCAACAAAATCTTTCCGTCTGACGGACCAAATGAGTTTAAAATCATTGAACAGACCTAAGATTTTTCTCCCTGCTATAGTTACTGCGTCATCAGAGAGAACTGAGGTCGCAGAATACAGGTTGAAGTACAGCTAGTTTGCGGCATCCTAGCTAGTTTAAATGGTTTAACTGCAGGTTTAATAAAAATGGCTAGAACGGTGAGTTCTCGTGGTGGTTAAAGCCGGTGTCTGGAAAAGTTTACGAGGCAAACTGTACTGTTTTTCGGAGATGTTTTAAACTCTGTATCAGCATCGATGTGGTGAAATCACACAGGCACAGAGGGAAGCAATGAGCACGCAAAAGGCCTCCAGCAGATTACAAGGTTTCTTTATCACTGTTTTTATATTTTAAGTAATGGATAATGTACAGCCGCTTGATATTTCAAAGTAAAACCCGATAGGAGCCTGGCGCGAAGCAGGGTTAACGTTACAATCGGCTGGTAATTTGAGTGGTCTCTAAATGATCAGATGCTGTGTATATGAAATATACACTCACCTAAAGGATTATTAGGAACACCATACTAATACGGTGTTTGACCCCCTTTCGCCTTCAGAACTGCCTTAATTCTACGTGGCATTGATTCAACAAGGTGCTGAAAGCATTCTTTAGAAATGTTGGCCCATATTGATAGGATAGCATCTTGCAGTTGATGGAGATTTGTGGGATGCACATCCAGGGCACGAAGCTCCCGTTCCACCACATCCCAAAGATGTTCTATCGGGTTGAGATCTGGTGACTGTGGGGGCCATTCTAGTACAGTGAACTCATTGTCATGTTCAAGAAACCAATTTGAAATGATTCGAGCTTTGTGACATGGTGCATTATCCTGCTGGAAGTAGCCATTAGAGGATGGGTACATGGTGGTCATAAAGGGATGGACATGGTCAGAAACAATGCTCAGGTAGGCCGTGGCATTTAAACGATGCCCAATTGGCACTAAGGGGCCTAAAGTGTGCCAAGAAAACATCCCCCACACCATTACACCACCACCACCAGCCTGCACAGTGGTAACAAGGCATGATGGATCCATGTTCTCATTCTGTTTACGCCAAATTCTGACTCTACCATTTGAATGTCTCAACAGAAATCGAGACTCATCAGACCAGGCAACATTTTTCCAGTCTTCAACTGTCCAATTTTGGTGAGCTCGTGCAAATTGTAGCCTCTTTTTCCTATTTGTAGTGGAGATGAGTGGTACCCGGTGGGGTCTTCTGCTGTTGTAGCCCATCTGCCTCAAGGTTGTGCGTGTTGTGGCTTCACAAATGCTTTGCTGCATACCTCGGTTGTAACGAGTGGTTATTTCAGTCAAAGTTGCTCTTCTATCAGCTTGAATCAGTCGGCCCATTCTCCTCTGACCTCTAGCATCAACAAGGCATTTTCGCCCACAGGACTGCCGCATACTGGATGTTTTTCCCTTTTCACACCATTCTTTGTAAACCCTAGAAATGGTTGTGCGTGAAAATCCCAGTAACTGAGCAGATTGTGAAATACTCAGACCGGCCCGTCTGGCACCAACAACCATGCCACGCTCAAAATTGCTTAAATCGCCTTTCTTTCCCATTCTGACATTCAGTTTGGAGTTCAGGAGATTGTCTTGACCAGGACCACACCCCTAAATGCATTGAAGCAACTGCCATGTGATTGGTTGATTAGATAATTGCATTAATGAGAAATTGAACAGGTGTTCCTAATAATCCTTTAGGTGAGTGTATATGTATTAGAATGTGTATGTCCACCGCAGGTTTGGTCTTAAATTTCATATAAAGTGGCATTAAAATGGTCTTAAAAAGTCTTAACTTTAACTTGCTTATATCTGTAGACACCCTGATATATAAATAATGCTACTGAGAAAGCTTCAAATAGCTCCTGTAATCAGTATCGGACGATATAGCTTTCAGTGATTGAGGATCGGTGATCGGCCCCAAAAATCCTGAATGGAGCACCCCTAATTGTAACATGAGGACTAGTACATGAACATAACAAGAACAATCAAACAGATGCTTTAGGATTACTCTTCATCATGTCCTTTCTGTAGAAAAAAGCAAAAACACAGACATTTTACCAATTCAGTTTTGTTCACATACCGTAAATATGGTAAGTTATGTTGTGTTATATTTACATGTTTATTGGGTCATAAAACTTACCTTGGAACCTGAATCACGACTCTTAGCTCTCAGCTTGTTGACCTGAGATTCAGCAATATCAGCCCTCTCCTCTGCTTCATCCAGCTCATGCTGCAGTTTACGGAACTTGGCAAGATTAACATTGAAATGTTCCTCCTAAAACATAATAAAGAAAAAAATGTTACTCAACACAAGATAATATGATAGAGACAAAAATATGTCTCTAACTGATTGATTTTGATAACTTACAGCCTCCTCAGTAGATCTCTTGTAGGACTTGACCTTCAGCTGGAGTTTTTCCACCAGGTCTTGAAGACGAGCCAGATTCTTGCGATCCTCTTCGGTCTACAAATCACAAGGTAAGTTTGTATGACTATGAAGACGTATAAAAAGATGTTTGTATAAAAAGACAATTTATGTCAGAGAAAGTGACCTGGTAGGTGAGCTCCTTGATGCGTCTCTCATATTTACGGATTCCTTTCACAGACTCGCTCGCCTTCCTCTGTTCTAGTTCCACCTCATTTTCAAGCTCTCTCACCTAAGAAAACCAAAAATGATTTAAAATTTACCAGCTTTTAAACATCATAGTCATAATTCTAGTCAGATTCATAAAATGTTTAAATACTGAGTTTTAACTAACCCTGGCTTCCAGTTTCTGGACCTGCTTCTTGCCACCCTTCATGGCGATCTGCTCAGCTTCATCCAAACGGTGCTGCAGGTCCTTGATGGTCTGCTCCATGTTCTTCTTCATACGCTCCAGATGAGCACTGGTGTCCTGCTCCTTCTTCAGCTCCTCAGCCATCATGGCAGCATCAGTGATGGCCTTCTTGGCTTTTTCTTCAGCATTCCTGCACTCCTGCACTGCCTCCTCCACCTCAGTCTGAAGCTGAGAATTGTCTCCCTCTAGCTTCTTCTTCTGATTCAGCAGGCTGGTGTTCTAAACATTGAGAACATTGACTTGATATCATCTCTCGATGACTAAGAGAGGGTTTGAGGGTTTTTTAAAGTGTCTTACCTGAGAATGCAGCAGCTGAACTCTCTCACTGACATCCAGAAGTTCCTGCTCAGCCAGTTTCCTTCCTCTCTCAGTCTGTTCCACCAGAGATCTCAGTTCATCCAGTTCAGCCTGCAGCAGATTGTTGCGTCTTTCCACGATGGCAATGTTCTCTTTGAGTTCATCATTACCCCGAAGAGCATCATCCAGCTGCAGTTGGGCATCCTATGAAATACAAATAAAATGATTGTAAGATTTTGTGTGATTGTTACCTAAGCATCATAATGTTTGAGATGATTGATCATACTTTGAGATGTCCATGAAGACCCTTGAGTTGTTTCTGAGCTTCTGCTGCCTGTCTGTTAGCCTGACTGAGCTGAATCTCCATTTCATTGAGATCTCCTTCCATCTTCTTCTTTATCCTGAGAGCTTCATTCCTGCTGCGAGTCTCTGCTTCAAGTGAGCTCTGCAGGGTATCCACCATTCTCTGCTGGTTCCTCTTGGCCTGCTCCATCTCTTCATCTTTCTCAGACAGTTTACGTTCAATGTCAGCCTTTACTTGATTGAACTCCAGTTGAGCTCTCAAGATCTTTCCTTCTTCGTGTTCAAGAGAACCCTTTAAATGTAAAAGAAAGTGTTCAGTTTATTTTGTCCAAATACTAGCATAGTGAACAAAAAATAAATTTAGTTTGATTCAGGGTACCTCAGCCTCCTCCAAGCCTATCTGGATCTCTGCTTTTTCCTGCTCCAGCTGCTTTCAAATTTTTTCCAACTCGTGGATGCTTTTTCCTGACCCTCCAAGTTGTTCAGTGAAGTCAGAAATGTCCTCTGTTAAACATAAAAAAAGTTTTAGGGGGAAACATGTCAGACGTAAATTGCTATTGCTACTGCTATTTAAAAAAAATCTCCAGTAACCTTGAAGGTTCTTGTTTTCTCTCTTCGTGGTCTCAAGATGATCCAGGACCTCTTCATAGGAATTCTTGAGTTTGAAGAGTTCAGTGCTGAGAGATCTTGACTCTTTCTGGGCACTCTCTAGTTCAGTCTGAGACTCCTCATACTTCTGCTTCCACTCAGCCAAAACCTGATTAGAAAGTTATGTTAAGCACTTAACAAACAATAATCACAACTTTGTCAAAAAATGAAATGATAAAATTGACAAATACATAACACACAAGAAATTTAGCACCTTGTCAAAGTTTCTTTGTTTCTTGTCCAGAGCAGCAGCAGCAGCATTAGATCTCTCCACATCAACCATGAGATCTTCAATCTCATTCTGAAGTCTGTGCTTGGTCTTCTCCAGAGAGGAGCATTTAGCATTGACAGCTTCCACAGCTTCTTCTGCATCCTGGAGACGCTGAGCAAGTTTCTTCCTAATTGTGACAGTACAAGGAGGGTTTAGGAACTGATTAGAACAACTTAAAACAGAAAATGAACTGATAAATGAACACGTAACAATCTAATAACATATATTTCTTGTTTCTTACTTAGCATCCTCGAGCTCCTCAGTCCTCTGGATGGCATCAGTTTCATACTTGGTTCTCCACTGGGCCACCTCAGAGTTTGCTTTGGAGAGACTACGCTGCAGTTCAGCTTTGGCTTCCTGCTCCTCCTCAAACTGCTCCCTCAGCAGATCAGAATCATGACGGGCAGACTGCACTGCGTGGGCCAGGGCATTCTTAGCCTATAAAACATACAGTGAGAGGTGTTGTCCAACGGTGAAAATAATTTAACCTCTTGAAAGACGTGAACTTAAAAGCAAACCTTGACTTCCTCCTCCAGTTGTCTCTTGAGGTCTTCAATCTGCTGGGTATAGGACTGCTTTCCTCTTGTCAGCTGAGAGACCAGGGAGTCTTTCTCCTCTAGCTGTCTGGACAGTTCACCTACAATGCAATATCCAACTGTTGTGTTTTTGGTAATCATGTCATTAAGCAGCTTATTCCACCACGCTATGGTCTTACCATTCTCAGTTTGCAGCTTGGCTTTCTGCATGGCGAAATCATTGATTGTACGCTGGCCTTCTTCAACCTTGGTTCTGTACTCGCTCATCTGGTCTTCCAGAGTTCTGCACATTTTTTCAAGGTTGCTCTAACAATATATTTGAGAATTTAGATTAAAGTTAAAGGTTTGCATTTTTACATTATTCTTACTGACTCATGTTTTTGGGTTGCTACTGACCTTTGACTTGACAATTTGTTCCATATTGGACACCACATCATCAAGCTCTAACTTGAGTTCACTTTTCTCTTTCTCAAGCTTCTGTTTCACTCTCTGAAGGTTGTCAATCTGCTCTCCAAGATCAGCCACACTGTCGGCATGTTTCTTCCTCAGTGTAGCAGCGGTGGCCTCATGATGCCGAGTGGCCTCTTCAAGGTCTCTGCGCAGTTTCTGGAACTCGGCTTCACGTTTCTTGTTCATCTCAATCTGGGCAGCAGTGGCACCACCAGCTTCCTCCAACCGCTCACTGATATCCTCCAGTTCTCTGGCCAGATCTGCCCTCTGTTTCTCCACTTTGGCACGAGCAGCTCTCTCAGCCTCCAACTCTTCCTCAAGCTCTTCAATTCGGGCCTGGAAATGAAACATTGATGTTTGCATTAAATTCTTTCAACAAAGGCCGCATTTATCTTTGACGTGGATTAAATTTGTTGAACATACTTGAAGCTCCTTAAGTTTCTTCTGGAGCTGGGCACCAAGGGCTTGTTCATCCTCAATTTTGCTGTTGAGCTGGCCAATTTCAAAGTCCTTCCTTTATGGAGATATCAAAATGTTTAATGAGTGATTTGGATTTTAATATGATAAATATGAATTTAAAATGTATGAGATGTTAGTTCGTACTTCTTTAGCTTCTCTTCCATTTGCTGTTTGTCATTTTCCAAGTCCATGAGGCTCTCCTGGGTCAATTTTAAATCGCCCTCCAGCTTTCTCTTGACCCTCTCGAGATCCATGCGCAGCTTCTTTTCTTGCTCAAGGGATCCCTCAAGCTTATTATATAAGATAAAATATTTTAAAAAAATGAAAGCAAATGATACTTCATGCGAATGTGAGGTAAGATTTTTTGTGATACTTACGTCATCCACTTGTTGCTCCAGCTTGGCTTTAGCTTTAGTGAGAGTGTTGACTTTGTCTTCCTCACTCTGGAGGTCATCCAGCGTTTGCTGATGGGCCTCCTGTAGAGCTTTCTTCTCCTTGGTCAGTTTAGCGATGATTTCATCCAGAGCTGACATTTCCTCAGTAAGGTTTTTAACCTACGGAAGGGGACCAGTAGGTCAGTAAATTCTCAGGTTTCATTCAAGTTTAATTCCAAGAAATGTTTTTATAGCTAACCTTGTTCTCAGTGGCATGTTTCTCTTTCTCCACTTTGGCCAGAGTGAGCTCAAGATCATCAATGTCTTTCTTGAGCTCAGAACATTCATCCTCCAGCTTTCTCTTCTTTGCAACCAGCTCAGCATTCATTTCTTCTTCATCCTCCAGTCTCTCTGTCAGCTCTTTGGCTTTGGCCTCAAGCTGAATCTTGCTCTTGATCAGACCCTCACATCTCTCCTCAGCATCTGCAATATTGTCTTGCTCCTGTCAAAGTGAAAAAAGAATGCATGAATGGAGAAGTTTCATTCGTGGTGTTCACACCTGGCTTGATAAACAAAAACAACATTTTATTTCCACATAGACTTACAGACTGCATTGCAAGCTGCAGGTCATTCTTCTCTTGGAGAATAGAAACCATCTTTTCCTCAAGATCTTTCCTGCGGGCTTCAGATTTGGCATAAGCCTCCTTCAACTTGGTGAATTCCTCCTTCATGTTGGCCATCTCCTTTTCAGTCTCAGCACTTTTCAGCAGAGGTTTGATCTTGAAGTAGAGCTTCATCCAGGGCCAATTCTTGACACCCATGAAGGCACGTACATTCCACTGGATCACAAGAAGTGAGTCTCTGTAATGTAACAGAATTTTTTTATAACTGCTTAAAGATGAATTCATGCATTGAATATCATCATTCATTGTTATGATTTCTGACCTGCGCTCAACAATCTTCAGGAACTCAATTCTTGAGAGAATACCACGAGCTCTTGCTTGAATACCAGTTATGATGAGAGCAAGACGATCGTCTCTCATCTCTTCAAGGGTACCCAGGAGACCAGCCTTGAAGAACACCTTGGAAGAAAACAGATACATACTTAACATCTTTCACTAAATTTGGGTTGAAAGTTCCTTTCAATTAACTATTTTGTCACTAAAAATGTTTGAAACATTGTACCTTAGTGTGTCCTAACTTGTATTGGCTGTGATCAAGGTCCAGAGAGCCGAGAAGTTTTTCTGCTGCTTTCTTGTTGTCAATAAACTGTCCCTCAGGAATAGCAGATGGGTTCAAAATACGGTATCTGAAAAGAGATGTAAATCATTTACTACTCTGACAATTCGTATTTTTAAAGCCACAATATGGAATATTTGGACTGCTAGATGGCGCACTTTCGAAACAACAACAAAAGGCGAAGCTAAATGACGTTATGTAGGAGAGTGGAATTATGGGACATGTCGTTTTCACCATCCAGAGGCGTATGGAGATCGCCCATCATGTTCACGGACGAGGTAATTAATTAATTTTATTTGATGTCATCGTAATGAATTAGCTTGCAAGAAACGTGGGATGTAATGCTACGTTAGCCCGCGACTGATATTGGACTTTGTCCATTGATTTGGTAGCGTAATGCTACACAGTTTTACCTGTTTATGTCATACAGTCATCGTTTAAAAAGTAAATTGGAACGAAGCCACAGCATTTACAAGTAACGTTACTGGCTACATATTTTTGTGCGACATATGCTGTATTTCATAGGGTAACTGCATTCATAACTATTCAAATAATCTGTGCAAAAGTATTACGTGTACAATAAAAAAAGTGCTTACCTGTCTATTAAAACACATGCGAGAGCAGAGTCTGTGTCGAGTCCAAGTTGGTCGCGAAGCTCTCTCCATTTAGAAAATGCTTTTATTAATATTAAAAAGGATATTAATCCTTGTTTTATTTCTTCGTTTGTCCTTCAGCCTGCTTGCCTCATTTGGCCTACGTTTACACTTTTTTGGGTTTCCTTTACTCGCCAAAGAGTAATCGTGATCCATAATAACAGAACAACAGATGCTGCGTCCCAGATGCTGTATAACCACTTTCGCATTTGCGTGTTGCCTCTACAACCGGAAACTGAGGGTAGTGCGGCACACCGGATATTAAGTCACTGATATGCGACAAATACAAGGGAGACAAGGGACGGGCCATTATTTTAAATAGGAATTTCTGTGGATTTGCACATTCTTGGGAACATTTGGGATAATGTAAGTACACAACTGCATGATATACGTATATCACACTGTGCAAGTGATTTTTGGATATTTTATAACAAACTTCTTCCATACTGTGGCTTTAATATGTGTACATTTGATGAATTTTACCTCTGTTTGAAATCTCCATACAGGATCCTGTTGGGGAAGCCCTTTCTGCAGATTCTGATGCCTTCCAGCACACCGTTACAGCGCAGCTGGTGCATGACCAGAGGATTCTCCATCGCCCCAGGAGTCTTAGTCTCATTGGGGATCAGGCAACGCACAAAGTGAGGGTGAGTGGATTTCAAGTTGTTCATCAGTTTGTTTAAGTTCTCCTATAAGCAGAAATGAAGCATAACATAAGAAGGTTGGCAGTTTTTCATTGTGAGCAGTATTTTATTTTGTTAAAAAACACCCAGTTCTCTGACTAACCCTGTGGAGCGCTGACACAGTCTGGAAAGAAGAACCCTTCTTTTTGCCACCTTTACCTCCTTTACTATCTTGGGCTGAAATCAATGGAAAATATAAAAAATATTGTTTGAACATGATTACAGATCACAATTTTTAAATCAGGATTAGTACACACCTGAGTCCGCACCAGAATAACCAACAAAGAGGACAGACAGCAGTTTCACAGTAGACTTTTGTAAGAGTCCAACCACAGTCTCATTGAGAGGATCCTTGTTCTTCACCAGCCTGTTTGAAATGTTGTAGTCAACAGTGCCAGCGTAGTGAACCAGGGAAAAATGAGCCTCTGGTCTACCCTTGACAATCCTGGGCTTCTGGAAGGTAGGATTCTTACCCAAGTGGTTGTCATAAAGCTTTGCTTTAAATGTTGCATCACTGGCTTTGGGGAACATGCACTCCTCTTCAAGGATTGACATGATACCCATGGGCTGCGGATAAAAGAAGTATTAAAGATAGTGTTATTTATATGCATGAGTAATGGGTAAGTACGACAGAATTCTCTTTTTGCCATTTTGTAATATTTCTGCATAAAAACTCACCTTCTCAATAAGCTCAATGCAGGCCTGCAAGTCCATGCCGAAGTCTATAAACTCCCACTCAATACCCTCCTTCTTGTATTCCTCTTGCTCCAGAACAAACATGTGGTGGTTGAAGAACTGCTGCAACCTCTCATTAGTGAAGTTGATGCACAGCTGCTCAAAAGTGTTGAACTGCAAGTGGAATAGATTTTGTGGTCACAGTGGTGAGACCGGTGCAACTGCATGTGCTGTTCTTCAATGATCTGTTACTGTTTGCTTACATCAAAGATCTCAAATCCAGCAATGTCCAGTACACCAATGAAATACTGGCGAGGCTGCTTGGTGTCCAGGGATTGGTTGATTCTTACAACCATCCAAAGAAACATCTTCTCATAAACTGACTTAGCCAGAGCACCAATAGAGTAGTACACCTGGAAATAGTGAAATTGTGTTAAACATTAGATAAATGCATTCTTATGTTTGTCAGTATGATTTTGCAAGCCGTTTATTCACCTGCTGGACACTTTATCCTTTGGTGACCCACTCATTTCCTACTTTGACTCTTGGATGACACAAACCCTTGAGGAGGTCAGCAGAGTTCAGGCCCATCAGATATGCGACTTTGTCGGCTTCTGGAAAGATGAAATTGTGTTAAAATGTTTAACTATTTACTAGAAAGTCAAGAGTGGTAGTACAGCACTGACTGCACAACAAAACTTGCCTTCACTTCCATCGGCTTCTGCCTGCTCCTCTCTTTGCTTTTGTTTGAACTTCATGTTGCCAAAGTGCATGATGGCACCATTCAGCTTGTAGATGCCTGTCTTTTCATCTGTAGTGAAGCCCAATACATCAAAGGCTTCCTGTAGTTTGAAAACAGCAAGACAAATCGGTCATTATTTTTGCACACTTTAAATTCACCAATGTTGGTCAACATATTCTAATAATGTCACGGATGGTGAGGGAAGAACCCAAATGCAGGAAGGCGGCAGTGAAGGGGTTAAACAAGATATTTATTTAAACTAAACAAAACAAAACAAAAACCTACGAGGGGGTGTAGAACAAGAACATAACTAAGATACAAACATAAAACAAAAGACTTCCCACGATGGGGCAAAAAATCTCTCAAACTAAAATACGACACAACGTCAAGGCAGGGTAAGGTAACTAAATAAACAAACAAACAAGGCACATGATACAGACAATGCACAGGAACTCACAAATACAAGCAACAAAGTACCAGGTACACAGAACAATCCACGAGCACAGGACAAAGAAACATGAGGGCATTTATAGGGAAGACAAACGAAGGATAACGAGCGAGGGCAGGTGTGAAACATAAGACACGGCAGGGAGACAATACAGGAAACGAGAGGGGCGGGGCCAATGAAGAGACACTGGAGAGAATGCATATTATTGTCAAAAGGACAACAATATGTTTCTCTCCACACATAACCAAAGGCCTTGTCATGGCTCTGCCACAGGACCAAGAAAAACATGACTAATAGAGGCAGAGCCATGACAGAAGCCCCCCCTTTAATGAGCACCACCAGGTGTTCACCAAGGGGTAGACTAACGGCACAAGACAGACTAACGCAGTGACCAAAACAGACAAAACATGGAAAACAAAATCAGAGGCAGACAAGCAAGAATAACAAAGGGACTTGGGTGGGACAATAAAAACAACAAACATGGGAGGGGGGGTGGGGGAACAAAAGATTTCATGGGGGGAACAGTCTTAATCCCCGGCTGCGCTCAAGGGCGCGGAGTCCTGGGGGATTCTGTGGGGGAAGTCCTGGGGGGGATCGCCGACTTGAGCATCGGTGGGACAAGGCTGGGACCTGGCTGAAAGGCCGGCTGGACAGGGCTTGACGCCGGCTGGAAGACCGGCTGGACATGGCTTGACGCCGGCTGGAAGACCGGCTGGACATGGCTTGACGCCGGCTGGAAGGCCGGCTGGACAGGGCTTGATGCCGGCTGGAAGGCCGGCTGAACAGGGCTTGATGCCGGCTGGACAGGGCTTGACGCCGGCTGGAAGGCCGGCTGGACAGGGCTTGACGCCGGCTGGAGGGCCGGCTGGACAGGGCTTGATGCCGGCTGGACAGGGCTTGATGCCGGCTGGACAGGGCTTGACGCCGGCTGGAAGGCTGGCTGGATCACCGGCTGGGACGCCGGCTGCACCGGACTGGGCACCGGCTGCACCGGACTGGGCGCACTGGCTGGATCACCAGCTGGGACGCCGGTTGGATCACCGGACTGGATGCCGGCTGGATCACCAGACTGGCGGACTGGATGCCGGCTGCACCGGACTGGACACCGGCTGATGCACCGGCTGGGACGCTGGCTGGATCACCGGCTGGGACGCCGGCTGGATCACCGGCTGGGACGCCGGCTGGATCACCGGACTGGACGCCGGACTGGACGCCGGGCTGGATCACCGGGCTGGACACCGGCTGCTGCACCAGCTGATGCACCGGCTGGGACGCCAGCTGAATCACTGGCTGGGACGCTGGCTGGATCACCGGCTGGGACGCCAGCTGGATCACCGGACTGGACGCCGGACTGGACGCCTACTGGATTACCGGGCTGGACACCGGCTGCTGCACTGGCTGATGCACCGGCTGGGACGCCGGCTGCTGCTCCGGCAGGGAGGGAAGTCCGCGCTGCCTGCCGCTGCCTCTTTCTCTTCAGCCGAGCCACCCGCCTGGAGGTCGGCTGAAGGAAAGAGGCAAAGGGTGCTCCGGCTGGGACTCCTCAGACGTGGAGCCCCAGGACTCACGTCTCCCCCGCTTCCCACCGAGGCTCGCTGGCGGCGGAGAGCACGGTGTGGCAATGCCCACAACCCCGATCCGCAAGGGACCATCCTCGGGGATAGCCGCCAGCCCCATGAAAGGCTCCGCCATGGACATTCCCCTGGGCTCCTCACGATTCATCGCGAGTTCGACCTGGTCCGCGAAGCCCAGGTGTCTCAACTGGCGCATCTCAGCTGGCTCGAAGGGTTCATCGAGGCAGCTGTTGAATATTACTTTCAACTCTGCCTCGGTGAACCCCGAGTAGCGCGCGGTGGACAGGAAGTCCATGGCGAAGTCTTTCACGGGGGTCCCCCTCTGGTGGAAGCCGAACCGGACGTGAGCCTGGCGGCTCCTGTACACCTCGTCCGACTCCATGCCGCCCGCTGGGTTCTATGTATGGCTCGTGGATTCTGTCACGGATGGTGAGGGAAGAACCCAAATGCAGGAAGGCGGCAGTGAAGGGGTTAAACAAGATATTTATTTAAACTAAACAAAACAAAAACCCACGAGGGGGTGTAGAACAAGAACATAACTAAGATACAAACATAAAACAAAAGACTTCCCACAATGGGGCAAAAAATCTCAAACTAAAATACGACACAACATCAAGGCAGGGCAAAGTAACTAAATAAACAAACAAACAAGGCACATGATACAGACAATGCACAGGAACTCACAAATACAAGGCACGAAGTACCAGGTACACAGAACAATCCACGAGCACAGGACAAAGAAACATGAGGGCATTCATAGGGAAGACAAACGAAGGATAACAAGCGAGGGCAGGTGTGAAACATAAGACACGGCAGGGAGACAATACAGGAAACGAGAGGGGCGGGGCCAATGACGAGACACTGGAGAGAACGCATATTATTGTCAAAAGGACAACAATATGTTTCTCTCCACACATAACCAAAGGCCTTGTCATGGCTCTGCCACAGGACCAAGAAAAACATGACTAATAGAGGCAGAGCCATGACAAATAATTCACTAACGTCTGTAGCCATCAGCTCTTCGGCATCATCAATAGATGCCACTTGCGTCTCTCCTTGGGAGATGTACAAGTAGTCATAGGGGTTGTTCGTGATAAGCAGCATATCTGTAAAGATCGGACATCACAGTTAGTTGTGCAGAGAAGCACGCAGGTTATGCATTTAAAAAAGTATTTACTGAGACATAAACACCTACCTAACAGTTCTGGTTTCTTCTGAGACAGAATCTGGTAGAAGATGTGGTAGTCTCTCTCAGCCTTGAGCTGATAAGTGACACGAGACTTCTCAAGCAGATCTAAATCACAGAAATTCATGTTTAGTGTTAAATGTTTGTAGATACATACTGTATATCATAGCTGTGAAGATGCATTCTAACTACAACTTAAAAAGTGTACTCACAAGTCTCAATATCAGCAGATGCCAGTTTTCCACTCACACCAAAGTGAATTCGGATGAATTTTCCCTGTTTGGTAAAGAAAATTAATTCACATAATGATTAATGGTAATTGTCACAGATACGCTGTGCACACTGCATATTCTCCAATACAGGCTGAACTTACGAAGCGTGAGGAGTTGTCATTTCTGATAGTCTTAGCATTGCCAAAGGCCTCCAGGGCAGGGTTAGCCTGAATAATTTGGTCTTCCAGGGTTCCCTAGAAGCAATCATGTTTAAAAAAACATTTAATGCCACAACCTTATTTGGTTGGTTATTCTTAAGAAAACATACTCATGGCTAGTATGTGTATGTGTTGTTCTGTGGCTGTATTAACCTTTTTCTCAGATGCTGCATCTTTTTTGCCCGTTACAGCAGCAATGCTGGCAAAGTACTGAATGACTCTCTTGGTGTTCACAGTCTTTCCAGCACCAGATTCTCCACTGTGGAAGAT
The DNA here is from genome assembly GCF_024868665.1 of Triplophysa rosa. Classification (NCBI taxonomy): domain Eukaryota; kingdom Metazoa; phylum Chordata; class Actinopteri; order Cypriniformes; family Nemacheilidae; genus Triplophysa; species Triplophysa rosa. The sequence continues at coordinate 866,484 of NC_079912.1, read as the reverse complement.
ATTAAATAGGGAACATTTAATTTAACATTTCGTTGAGCCCTTAGCCTGCTCACTAGATGTTTTGTAACTGTATTGTATTACAATGGGTATAGAAGTGAATCATTTAAATATAATAGCTGGGATAACGTACGTGATCAGGACAGACTGGTTCTCTCTGTCTGTTGGGAGAAATCAAGGAGAATTGAAAAACGTGTACATCATTGTGTGTATGATAATTAAGTTTGTACGTTTAAAATGCAGTTCTTACCTGACAGCATGTACTGATAGGCGTTGTCAGAGATGGAGAAGATATGAGGAGGAGCTTCAGTCCTCTTCTTGCCTCTGTAGGCCTTGACCACAGATGAATCGTACACTGGCAGCCACTTGTAGGGGTTGACAGTGACACAGAAGAGCCCAGAATAGGTCTGTATCGCGGGAGATGAACAGGTTGAGTACAGTCACATGAGTATGTGCAGTAAATTCACAGATTGTCAGTTCTTAACTCACGTAGATCATCCAGGCCGCGTAACGCTCTTTGAGGTTAAACAGCACAGCGGGCTCGTGCAGGAAGGTGAACATCACCATGTCCTCAATTTTGTCGAACTTTGGCGGGTTCTGAGGATGAACATCTACTTCCTTCACAGTTACTGTCTGTGGATAACAAAACACACAAACGTGTGTCACACTGCAAATCTACACCATTTTCTGTAGGTATTGAACAATCCAGTGCATCCTTACCTTTCCATGTTGAGTGTCAACAGTGACCTTGTCACCGTCTCGACTGATGACGGAAGCTTTGACATACTCCTCCTCAGCATCAGGCACAAAGCATTCCTTCTTCATGTCAAAGGGGCGAGTTTGGGCCTCTAGACGCTCCTTCTCCGATTTTCGTAAGAACGAAGCAGCTGACCCAAACTCTGCCATTACAGCATCACTCATCCTGAAGTCTAGAAGTTAACAGATGAACAGTGTCATACAATACATGCATCCTTCCTCCTTGATCAACACTGCAGAGAAGCATTCACAAAGACAAGTGAGGCTGTGCCACAGTACTAGCATCACGGTGACAGAAATGATCAAGTGATGAATTTTACTACGGTTAATATATATATTTACAGGTAGGTATAACTTCTCACCTTGTGTTTGGCAGACCTCTGTACCCCTTACCTGCAGAGATGATGTTACGCTAAAAATGAATCAAACAAAATGTTTGAGGACACTGACTTGATTTTAATTTCACACCCATATGCCGTAAACACTCTATGCTAAGGTGTAATACATAAATGTATTTTTGAGTCAGTTTTTGAAGCAGTGCTCTTCCAGTGGAGATCTTTCAAACCCTTCCTATTACCAGGCTTTTTGGTTCTTACCTTAGGGTCGTCCTGTGTCTTGTCTCACTTCACTTTCGATGTCACCTTTTTTATAGGGGGTCACTGATCCCAAAATGGATGTTGATCATGGATGCTCCACCCCGAAATAAACCTTCAAGATTGGCCACCTTAGGATGTTCTCTACTGTTGACATATATGGTGGGATGTAACAATAGGATTCAAGGAAGAAGGACGACAGAACACCCATGTAGCTTAGAAGCGACATCGACACCACCCTAATTAGGAACTCCATTTATGACGTTGTCTCAGGTCAGCAAGAACAACAGGTATCTATTTTGGATCCTTCCACATAGAGGGACCGCCAAACATCTGAGAAATGCCAACATGTCATGGTATGTTAAAACAATTGTATTTTTTTGCACCGCCTCAATATACTTTTGTTCTCTTATAGGCAAGTTCTGGAAGTTTTACCTCCAATTAGCACAAAAGATTGATGCATTCCCAGATAGAGTTTATTCATTTTTGCAGTTTGGGTTGTAAGATAATGTTTGTTCAGGAGGTAAGAGGTCAAGAAATGAGTTTATGCTCTCAAAAAAAAAAGAATAAACTCATGTGTGTAATCCACTGGCACACTGTTTTCTGAGATATCATCTGATTGGAACGCACCATAATCATCTTAACATCAACATTCATCACACAATGCAAATGACAAAACTATTTCAGGTTTGTCTGTAGATGGATGCGATGGACAGCTAACAGCTGGCCTTTTGTGTGGGACCCTCGGCTCGATTGTCATGGCCTATACCAGCAATTCTTGTTGACAAGTATTGTTTTTCCTCAACCCTTGAGTACAAAGATAACTGTACTACATTTTCTCACCTTCTTAACAGTCACTGCTGAGGGTCTTGGACAGCTGTAGATCTGGACCTTTGTGCTGTGAGAGGCTGCAGCAGCTGTTCTGCAAATGTTACGGTGTGAACTGTTGAGAAGAGCTGCATCTTATGTTAGGAAACGTGGGATCTTTAAACAAAAGGATTAGGCTGTTCAAAAAACACGTGGTCTATTTAACATCACCAGTATAAAAAGTAATGATGTTTTAACATGCATACTTAGGAATTATATACACAACTTCTATTCTGACAGATGTCAGGTAACTAGAATATCACTTGGATACCACTGCTGTTAGATTTAGTTGTGAAACAGGCTTTAAAGGTCACTCTAAAGGTTACATTAAGTTAACCTTTACAGTGCATTATGGTTTTTGAAGTTTCTGTTTACACTCACCAATCACAAAGATGTTTACAGAATTTTTTTAATAGATGCCCTTTGATTTATTTCATTCAAATAAAATCAGTTTAGTTGGGTCAACACAACTCAGTTGGTTCATGTCCAGTTATTTTTCCTGACTGTTTAATATTTAGAACATTCATCAAAGAATTAGAAAAACTCTATTTTGTAATTGTTGAGTGTTGTCATGTACAGTAAAGGCACTAGCATTAACAATGTAATGCCTTCAGATCAAAACAACAAGTAAATATACAGTAGTTTTACTGATCCTATTCTCAGCCTAAGCAAATGCTTTACTCTGTTGCACATTGGGAACCTCTTAAAACAGCAACATTACAAAAACTTAAATACAAACAAAATACAATAACATTAATAAGTCTCCTCGTGTTCTCGTCTTGTTAAATAAATAAACAAAAATACAGAAATTAACACTTAATTACCACATAGTTCAGTCCAATTCAAAGGAACTGGAAATCATCTGCCCAGTTTCAGTGATGTTACTTTAACACAATCCATTAATGTAGTCCCAACTCAAAAGGACCAAGTCACCTGAATAAGCATGATGACATTTACATCACATTTAAATGACTTAAGTTAATTAACCTACATTAGAGCTAAATCAATTTTTTGACGTGTGAAAATGATGATAATGCACAATAAAATATAGACTTAATAGATTAGGAAACATATAGGGCCCTATCGTACACACGGCGCAATGTGGCGCAAGGTGCATCGCAAGTGTTTTTGCTAGTTTCAGCCCGACGCAGTTCTCATTTTCCCGTCCTGCGCCGCATTGTTTAAATAGCAAATGCATTTGCGCTCATTTGTGCGCCCATGGCCGTGTTGGTCTAAAAAAGAGGTGTGCTCAGGCTCATTGTTAGCACGTTGCTATTTTGAGGAACTGAAAATAGACTGCGCCATAGACCAACTCAAACCTGGTCTAAAGTCAATGGCGCACTATTTTTTTAGTTATTTAAAGAGCGCGTTAGGAATATGCGCCTATAGGCGGGTGCACATCGTGTGTGCATTCTGCCTATTACACACAGAGGGACACGCACCAGCACACAAACATGCCAAATATTAAAAATAAATGAATTACAATGTGAAAGATTATTATTGTGGACGTAAAGATAAAATATCGAGCTTGTCCTGTAGATGGTCTGCTCACGTGCTTTAACCTCTCGCACGAGCAGGCGCGTTTCCTTTCTGGAGAAGCGTCCGGTCTTTGCTCTTCCGAATTCCGCCGTGTAAATAGCGAATCCACCATGGCCACCTTAGACACACTCTAAGATACCTAGCCTGTATTTTATTTGATTAATCTTTTCCATAAGGTCTCATTCATTAGCAAAACACAAAAACACATCAAACATATTTTTCAGCATTATTCTTGTCTTTGTTAAAGGTACTTTATACAAACTCTAATCTTCATTGTTTCTTCATGTTAGTTCATTGTGCGTTAGCATACAATTTTTTATTTACAATTTTTATTAGTAAATGTCAAAATGAACATTAAGATGAATACTGTACAATGTTATTTTAACATGTTATCTTAAATTCTTTTAAATTCTAACATTAATCTATTCTTCAGTATATTACAGTATATACGTATAGACAATTAAATTAAGGTCCTAACATTACACGGCACTCATTGTGTCCTTGGTCAGTGATATTTAATTACTGCTTAGCACCTCAGGTATTGAGTGTTTGGTTAAGCAGAGGAGGTTTCAAGGTTCCTTTTCGCAAAGCTAACTTACGGAAAGTATTGTATTTGCTTCATGTTGTATACATTGTTTTAGTGGTTGGCATGAGTAATAAAGTAAATGAAGACATTTACTCTATATTAACAGGACATTTGGAAGATCTTATTTCGTAAATCTCTTTTCCTTTAGCAGTAGCTCTACTGTATCTACTCTTAGCATGACAAGGTGGAACATTCTGATCTCACACTATCCTGAGATGGAGGCGCTTCATTCTCAGCTGTTTAGGCCCCTTGACGTCTCAACTCAACAAAAGGTCAATGACTTGAACCTTTGCGCTTCATGACCATTGAGCAGGCTAAAAATGGGGACTTGGGAGGGTTAGTTTGATTTACTTGGACAGGAGAACTTGCGTGTCTGTCGGAAGTCATGTGATGCTTTTGTTTCTTAGATTGAGTTGCTTGTCATTTCTTCGTCATGCCTTGACCAAGCCAGATGCACGATGGAAGCAGTCGATTACAGGTATTAATATCTTTTTGACTATCTTTTCATCTTTAGCTAATTGTTGTAAATTTGTATCATAATTCAGCATTTTGAACGTTCGCATGCCTTTTGACCTCTCCTGTGCAAATGTTTCCCCCCCAGGATCCTCTCAGCCACACACATGTACTTTGCCCTCTGCAAGAGAAGACTACTGTGCTTTAATGCACCCCTGAGGCTCAGATGAATGAGGTAATTCAACTTTTCTATTGGATTTTGAGTCGTTGAAACATGATGATCTAACATGAACAAACAACTAAATATGCAGTGAAAAACTGCATTTCTCATAAAGAACATTGAGTCAATAAGAGCTCGGAACAGATGAGAACTCTTTCAATGCTGTTTAAAAATACTTCCACAAATTGAAGACAAAATAGTTTTGATTTTTGAGTTTTGGTTTCTATTTTTGTTCCATAGTTTTGAAGAGTTTATTGTTACACTGCTTATTGTTAGTTGAAATACTGTAACGTTAACTAATAGAACCTTTTTGTAAAGAATTACTTTAAAAAGACTTTTATCAACCAAGAGGGGACATTATCATAACATTTAAAAAGAATAGATGGTCATGAAAGGATTTATGTTTTTGTTTTCTGTATAATCTTCTTAAGAATTGTGACTTAAGGTTGAAGGCTTAGTCTGTTAAAAAAAATTAAACTGGTGAAATGGTCCTGAAAATTCTTGCGGCTAAATGTTTTTTCAGTTATATGTGTAATTACAGACTGGCCCTGTCTGAGACTTCTCACACCACAATTTTCAGTTTTTTTATATGCAGAAATCAACTTTTGTGACAAACCAAGGAAGTTAAAAAATAGGGGCTGCTTGACCAGCACCTATACAATGTAAGAATAAGTTGTGCCCTCAAGTGGTGATGACTGGCAATTGCAGATCTCAAATTAACATCATCTTAAAAGGTTCAGGACAATATTATAGTGTTAATAATATATAATATTATTATTATTTTAAATATAATATTATTAACAAACATTGATGAGACAAAAAAAATTCTACATTAATGGAATTAAATGTTGGTCAAGATTTAAATTATTTATTTTTGATCTTTCAACTTTTTTAGCATTTTCTGCTCTGTGAAAATGTGAATTATTTTTTATTTAGAGTGGTAGTTCAGTGGCTTTTAACACAGTCTGCACTGTGATTTGCACAGTACTTTAACTGGTCAAATCTCTTTCATGGTCACCCATGAAGCGTATTAAATATACCTGGCCCATATATTATTCTTTATAGTTTTGTTTGTCATGATTTATGATGTGCATATGCTTTAATCTGTTTAATGTTTTATCTTTAAAACATCGATTATACTTACCTAAGACTTTATGAAAACATTGTTTTTTTCAGCGGCAGGCAAGCTTTTTGACGCAAGGGCCATGTCAAGTTTTGTAATCTAACTATAGGGTCACAACATACTGTGTGCATGATAAATTAAGCTTTTACTACTTATTACTCCAAACCGGCACTCAATAATCACTGTACACTGGGGAGATGCAGTTACCTTGTGTTTAACAAACACAATATATGTATATTATATTGGCAGCTTTCTGAAAAGAGACAAAGCCTCAGTCAGAGCCGGCCCTCCCTATAAGTGAACTCAGCGGCTGCTTAGGGCCTCGCCGCCACTAGGGGGCCCCCAAGAGCATATGCAATTACAGCTTTATTGTGATATATTCACAACACACATCCATTTTCTCACGTAGGGCCAGACCCACAATTTTTTCTGTGGTGAGTGTCAAAATTTGTGAAATTACTGACAAAACGCAACATTGCAATATAAAAATAAGTGAGGTGTCCAATCAAATGAAAGGAGGCGGGAGTTACTGGTTACAAAGCCTAGCAGTTACCAGTCATATCAGAGAAGACGGATACTGTCACAGTGTCACGTCTTTTGCTGTTCAGCAAGACGCTTCAGTTTTAAAGTGGAAAGAGTGCTTTGCAACACACGACATACTGTAAGTGACTAAAAACGTCTTGGTTACGGATGTAACCTCGGTTCCCTGATGGAGGGAACGAGACGTTGTGTCGAACCGACAGAATGGGGTTTGTCTTGAGAACCTATCATCTTCTGAGTATTTAGAAAAGGCTAATGAAAATTGGCGAATGAAATTTGCATGCCGGGCTCCTCCCCAGATGTCTGGGTATAAGAGGGAAGCCGGCGTGCTCATTCATTCACCTTTGGTCTGAGGAGCCTAAAGCATCCTCCCCCGACCGCTGGGGTGGGCGGCCAGTGTTGTGGCATGAGGGACACAACGTCTCGTTCCCTCCATCAGGGAACCGAGGTTACATCCGTAACCAAGACGTTCCCTTTCTGTCGGTCTCTCGACGTTGTGTCGAACCGACAGAATGGGGTTCCTATGTAAGACGCCACAGCACTGAGCCGCGTCACAATCTCTAGCGGAGCGACGTTGACTGGCCTGGGCGAGTCAGACGAAGACGCTAACGCGAAATTATGACCTTCCAGTGGAGAGGAAGGGGGACCCAGAGCTTAACACAAAAGTTGGGAAGCCCCCTAACGCCGGCCGTCACAGGCGGAGGCCTAATTCTCTAAATGGCGAGAAGCCGCCCGGCACCGTATGGGCCACTGGGTAAGCATTATTCCCCCTGGGGGAAAAACGCTGCAGAGGCCACTACCTACCGTAGGGAGGAATGAATTAGTGGAGACACCACATGGTCTCACCATCAAGGGAGAACTCATGGGAAGAAAGTGCGGACAGGAGTTAACCGCAAGGTGGGAGTCCACCTGGGGAGGTCATGGGTTGCCAAGGTGGGAACCATTCATGAGGATACATCAGACGGAACAGCCCACGGAGGGGGTGTTACCACGTCTGGAGCACTAGGTCCGGTTAGAGCTATGTGGGAATAACTCAACTGTTCCCCGGCCTAAGGGGGCAGGGCTGCTCTACCCAGCCTGTCCCCTGGAAGGGTGCTTAGTGAATGGATGGAATGCCTGTTCTTTACCCGAGGGGAAAGAAGTGAGGCGGGATTGCCACTGCTCCCCCCGGAGGGGGAAGGGCTTCCGCAGGTGTACACCCTACCGGCTGCCGGTCCCACACCTTGCCAGGATGCGGGCTGACACTGGTTCCGCGCGTAGGTATTAGAACCTCACGGAGTTGTTAGGCATAGCCCAACCCGCAGCTCTGCAGATGTCTGTCAGAGAGGCGCCCTGAGCCAGCCACGAGGCTACATACATTCCCAGTGTGGAGGGGGAGAGGTTACTCCCCCGTCCCTCTTGAGGACGGGACAGCTCGTAGCCGACGAGCAACTCCGCAGGTCTTCTCACCGAGAAGAGCACCAGGACGAGAAGAGGCGCCACCTATGGGCGTATAGCCGACCAGTGGCCGAAGCCCTAGCCTGAGTGACGTCCCAACCGCCCGAGGGTGGGTCACTCAGGATCTCCTCGTCCCGTCCAGACATGGAGCCAGGTTTGCCTGGGATGCCGTAACGTGCCCCTTCCCCTGGTGAACCAGGGGGAGCGGCCAGGGGGGAGTTGTTGTCAGAGCCTCAGCTCCGAGAACCCAGTCCTGGTTAGGCCAAAGGGGCGAAACTAGTACCACTTGATGCTCCTCTTCCCTGGCCTTGCACAGGACCTGTGCAATGAGGCTCACTGGGGGGAAGCGTACTTCCACTTGTCCCGCGGCCAGCTGTGCGCAAGGGCATCCGTGCCGAGGGGGCCTCGGACAGGGAGTACCAAAGCGGACAATGGGTGGAGTCCGGGGAGGCAACAGGACCACCTGTGCCTGCCCGAACTGCCCCAAATGAGCCGGCTGCGCGGGGAGGGAGTCGCCACTCTCCGCGAGGCGTCGACTGACGAGAGAGCGCATCGGCTGTCTGGTTCAGGACGCCTGGGATGTGTGTGGCTCGCAGTGAGCTGATCACCTGCTGACTCCAGAGGAGGAGGCGTCGGGCGAGTCATGTTAGCTGCTGTGAGTGCCACAGCAGCTGTGCTGTCCGACCGGACCAGCACGTGCTTCCCTGCACGAGAGGTAGTAGCCTCCTCAATGCAAGTAGCACAACCAACAACTCTAGGCAGTTGAAATGCCAACGCAGGCGGGGGCCCGTCCACCGCACCGACACTGCTTGCCCGTTGCACACGGCACCCCAACCTTGCACCAGGGGGTTAGGGTGTGTCGGCAGAAAAGCGTGTGACCATACGCCTGCTGCCAGTGTGCCACGCTCTCCAAGGAACTTGACTCTGCAACCAGTGTTGGAGCGGTCGTATGTACATCGACCCGAGGGGGAACCACCCCCGCTGAGGATGCCATGTATCCCAGGAGCCTCTTGTTACAGGGGGACCGCTGACTGTCTGATCTTCAGGCAGTTCAACACTGATCGCGCGCGCTAGTCAGTCGCGCTGCCTCTGGGAGGCCGCGAGGGTGCGGGCTTCCTCGTCGCGGGTCTCGCGCCCCCCACCGGGGGGTGAGCGGGGCAGCTCGTGAGGACAGAGTCGAGTTCCATACTGAGAAAGAGGATGCTCTGCACCGGGGAGAGCTTGCTCTTTTCTCAGTTGACCTGTTGCCCCACCGATCTAGGTGCCGGAGCACCAGGTCCTTGTGTGTACACAACCGATCTCGAGAGTGTGCCAAACTTGAGCCAGTCGTCGAGATAGTTTAGTACCCGCACACCTCCTTCCCTAAGGGGAAGGAGGGCGGCTTCCACGACCTTCGTAAAGACTCGTGGAGACAGGGACAGACCGAAGGGGAGGACCCTGTACTGATATGCCCGTCCCTCGAACACGAACCGTCGGAACGGCCGATGTCGAGGGAGGATCGAGACATGAAGTACGCGTCCTTCAGGTCGATTGCCATGAACCAGTCCTGACACCTGACGGACGTCAGGATGCGCTTCTGCGTGATCAACCTGAAAGGCAGCTACTGTGTAGGTGCCTGTTCAGAACACACAGACCCAAGATAGGGCGCAACCCCCCGCCTTTCTTGGGGACAATGAAGTACAGGCTGTAAAACCCGCTGAACATCTCGGCTGGTGAGACGGGCTCGATCACTCCCTTCACCAGAAGGGTGGCGACCTCGGCCCGAAGTACGGGAACATCCTAGCCTCTGACTGAGGTATATCGGATGCTGAACTTGGCGGGCGTGAGGCGACTGGATCGCGTAGCCGAGACGGATCGTCTTCCCTAGCCAGCCTGACAGTCTGGGAAGCCGGACAGGCTCCCAGAAATGAGACGGGGACTAAAGGTACGATCTTTTTCATCGTCCCCCCGGGGGGTGGTTCGATGGCTAGCAGTACGGATTCCTTGCCGGGGGAGGTCCCCCGGGGAGGAGATCGGCTCTGCTGTTTTTCCTGCCTGGCGACTGCGCAGCTCAACGCACTGTCTGACTGAGAGTGCTGAGGGCTGGTGTTTATACTCGACACTGCGCTTCGCCATGACGCAACGTCGAGTTTGCCGTTCACCATCGTGCAGAGGGTGAGAGCGGCTGAGGTACCCCAGTTTATACTCGACATTGCGCTTTGCCATGACGCAACGTCGAGTTTGCCATTCACCGTCGTGCAGAGGGTGAGAGCGGCTGAGGTAACCCAGAGAGAGAGGAAAGTCTCCTTTTTTTGAGAGTAAGTGGGCGCTAGCCCCCCGGAGGGGGCCAGCAGATGGAGAGACGGGGCAGGATCCGTCCCTATCCGACTTCCCAGCGATGTGGCTGGGGTCGGGCCCAATGGTAGCCTCGATCCCCCTGAGGTCTTCCCATGACAGCCGCTTCGCCGCGGCTGCTGATGGGGCGATGGTCTCCTCTTCGCTGCTCCTCCAGGGGGGCCGCCCCAGAGCTGGAGGGCGTCGAAGAGGACCAGGGCTGCTGGGAAGCAGACAGTGCACGGGACTCGACGGCCGAGGCGGCCGAGTTGCGGCACGGAGGACTGCTTCTTACTGTCGAGAACCCTCCGGAGAGGCCGCGTGCGGGTATCGCGCCCCCCCGACGGGCGGGGGGTGAGCGGGGCCGCTGCGGCTCGACAGTAACACCAACCAGCCCCCCTTGCGAGACGGGTACGTCGAGAAAGCGGACCTTCTCAGCATTACTCATCTGCGCAAGGATTGGCCAGAGGAGTTTCTCATGGACCACAAGTGTGGACATCGTCCGATCCAGGGCCCGCGTGTTCACCTTGGTCGCCCGTAGAGCGAGGTCGGTGGCGGCGCGGAGTTCCTGCATAAGCGCTGTGTCGGTCTTACCCTCGTGGAGCTCTCTCCACGCCCTGGCCTGGCAGGAGCCATAGCGTGGAGAGAGGAGGCAGCTTGGTCCGCCGCAATGTAAGCTCTCGACACCAGAGATGCCGAGACACCACATGCTTTGGACGGGAGTCTAGGTCGAGCCCCCCCAGGTGGCTGCCACCTACGGGCATGAGTGCACCGCGGTGGCATACTCCACCTGGGGGACCCGACGTATCCTCCAGCCGTCTCAACCTCGAGGGAAGAGAGAGTGACAGAACTTTGTTTGACGTGAAACGTGCCGGGAAGGGGCGTTCCAGGTCTTACAAAGTTCCTCATGCACTTCCGGTGAACACGGCACTGGAGGCAGGCGCGCTCAAACCCGAGGCGCCATGTAGCCAGCCGCGAGCGCCGGGAGAGGCAGTGCGGGCACTGCAACCCAACACTCACGGCGGCCCGGGAAAGCATGGCCGACATCTCAACATCTGCTTTTTCCTGGGCTCGACCCCCCGAGGGAGGGAGCCCGAGGAATCGTCGGAGTCGGATGGCAGTACGTCACCCCCCGATGCTGCAAGAGAAATCTCATCATCACGCATCGTGTCCGAATACGTGATTGAGGAATAAGACGGCGGACCGTCTTTTTTTGGGGAACGGTCAGACGAGCGAAACGAGGTGTGAACGGTCCGTGAGCCGTGGCTGGCGGATTATCGCTCACAGTAATCCTCATATCACCCTCGCTGCTTGCCATAGCGGACGGCAGGGCCGTAGTCCTGCCGCCACGGAACGGGGAGCAAACGAGGTGGTGGCTGAGTCCCGTGGGAACACAGCCACCTGTGACGCAACGTCTGAATCGTCACCGCCCGCAGTGCGGGCAGGACATATCCACAACGTCTGCCCCAGCGTACTGGAAGCAGGCATTATGTCCGTCCCCCTCCTCGATGAGTGTGTTGCACCCATGAGAACAGCGGGACAAGCCACGCTGGAGAAATTTGCTCTTTTAGAAAAGGAATAACACAGAGTTGTGTTTAGTTAAAAGAACACATGTGTGTTGTCCTTAAAGGCACAGTGCACCCAAAAATGAAAATTCTATCATTTCCTCACCTTCGAGTTGTTCTGTATAATCTGTATAAATGTCTTTGTTCCGATGAACACAGAGAAAGATATTTGCAAGAATGCTTATAACCAGACAGGTCTTGCCCCCCATTGACTCCCATAGTAGGAAAAATTACTTTTATCATTTGTTTGTTCTTTTGAACAGAAGAATGTAGGACAACAAATGGTTCTGGGGTACTTTGACTACCATTGTATTTTTTCCTACTATGGGAGTAGGTGACAGAATTTTCATTTTTGGGTGAACTATCACTTTAACTGAACACAGAATGTGTTGTTTTAACTCAACCATTTTTAAAGTGTAATATAGGGCTCCCCCTTACAGTCGACTATTCGTTATTCGACTAGAAGACACTTATTGAAACAAATTTTTATTAGAATAAAATAGAACTTTATTGTCATTGTTTAGGGAACAATGAAATATAGTTTAGCAGCTCTTCGCGATTGTACAGTTATATAAATAAAATATACAGTTGAATGTCAGAACAGCCAAGACCTACATACATAAACAAAGGTATATAATGTATACACACAATAATATAAAAATATAAATCCTCTGAGGTAGTGCAGTGACAGTAAAGCAAGTAAAGCAATAGTGCAGCAGAGTAATATAGTAGGGGAGGGTTATTGCTCCTTTATAGGAGTTTTACATTTTAGTTTGGTTGGGAGTGTGTAAGTGATTACTGTATGTATTTAGGCTAGATGCTGCTAGAAACTGTTTTTCAGTCTGTTGGTTTTGGTTTTTATCAGTCTGTACCTTCTCCCAGAAGGTAAGGGGGAGAACAGATGATGTCCAGGGTGAGCAGGGTCTTTTGAAATACAGTTGGCCTTCTTCTGAAGTCAGCCAGTGTAGATGTCATGGAGTATGGGCAGTGACATACCAGTCACACGCTCAGCTGCCCTCACTACCCTCCGCAGGTCCTTTCTGTTCTCTTCTGTACAGCTTCAGTACCATACCATACAGCAGTAAGTTAGAAGGCTCTCTATTAATGTTGTCACGGTACCAAAATTTCAGTAGTCGGTACCAATACCAGTAAAATTCTATTTGAAATCCCCAAATAGCATTCTCACATAGGTGTTTCTCCTTTCCAGGTGAGTGAGCGCTGTGTGGAGAGCTGTGATGACGGCATCTTCTGTTGATCTGTTTGCTCGATATGCAAATTGGTGTTTATCAAGGTCAGCAGGGATGGCAGAGAGAGAATAAGTCTCTCAAAACATTTAGTGATGATGGGGGTTAAGGCGACTGGTCGATAATCATTAAGGCAGTTCACTGTGCTTTTTTTCGGAACCGGAATAATTATAGCAGACTTCAGGCAGGTAGGGACAATGGATTGTAGAAGCGAGAGATTGAAAATGGTGGTGAATATCCCTGCTAGCTGGTGTGCACAGGTCTTCAGGATTCTTCCTGTGACTCCGTCTGGACCAGCTGCTTTTCTCACGTTGATCCTGCGAAGGGTGGATCTTACTTGGTTTTGCTGCAGTTGTATGGGGTTGTCTCTCTCTGGCAATGCAGTGTGGATTGTCGTCACTTCATTTCGGGAGTCAAAATGAGCAAAGAATGTTTTAAGAATGTCTGGCAGTGTATTGTCTGTGGTGTGTGTTGCTGTGCAGCTGTCCTTATAGCCAGTGAGAGTTTTTATCCCCTGCCACATACATCTGGAGTTGTTGCTGTTAAGTATTCCTCTATGCGCTGCTTGTACCTGCCTTTTGCCTCTCGGATGCCCTTCTTTAGGTTGCCTTGGGCCTCTTTGTAAAATAGTTAAGAAAAAAAACAATTTTACTGAAATTCTCTTTATTTAACTTTACTTATTTTATTATCTTTAAGCAAAAATCAACTTACAGCTCACAGCAGTTTTTGGTTTACTGTTCATCAACAGGCCAGTAAAATAAGCTTCTTGAAGAGGTTTTGCACATCAGAGTATTTAAAATAACGTAATGCAAAACTTGCAATTGCTGTAATGGAAGTAAAGTGTGGTGCAGGTAACACTGCAAACACTAGCGCTCAATGGGAAAGGCCAAAGATAATATATTAAAGGAGACATCAGATGAAAACCCCTTTTCTGTGTTTCAGTGCTATAATCGGGTCCCCGGTGCATCTAGAAACCCAGAAAACGTGAAAAATAAGAACCCAGTAAGTTTGTTTTGGTGTGCCTTTCCCTGCAAGCATGTGAGAAATCCAGCCGTTCTCCGATTGTGACGTCCAAAGCGGATTTTATTATAATGTTACCGCCCCTTAATCTACACAATTCCACCCACCGCGCTCCACCATTATTGTTTTCACAAGCGACAGTGGTGTACGTGACGCCATGGCTAAAGTTCGTGGACAACATGCAATGTAGTCGCTGCACAGAGTCCTAACCTAGGAAGAGACAGGGGTGGATTTATTTTATTTTTAGTGGAAATCCCTCACAAACCATAAGTAAAAACCTGCTTGTTTGCGCGAATCACTTTCAACCTGGGACAGTACAAGCAGGATTAGCTTCAAAGTTGTTCCTCAAGAGGGATCGAGACAGACTGAACGAGACAAAACTACCGATGTAAGTAATATTTATCAACAGTCTGAATTGACGTACATGTACCGTATATATATGAGATAGCGTTAGCATATGATAGCGAAGGGAGCTAAATCAGTCACGGGCTAAATAGAACATTCAAAGCCAGTGGTAAACTTACTGTATATAAGTGCAGATGGACACTTGGAGTTTAGCTGTATGAATGTTAATACATTATGTGTGTTAATACGTTTAGCTGCGGCAAGCTGTTTGTTTTGCTAATGAACAGGGGCGAACACTGGGGTTAGTTTCATTTTAAACGTCTCAATACATTTGTGTTTAGGATGAAAAATCTGTCACAGTGAACTAGCTCTCACGTTATAGCTTGTCACTAGCTGCGTTTACATGGACCAATGTAATGCGATTAAAAATCCAATCCGAATGAAAACGCTCCATATAAACACGTCAATCAGATTAAAAATGCCCAAGCCGATTGAAATTTCAGTCGGATTGTAAGGGGTGGTTTATGCCGTTTGTAATCCGCTTAATAGGACATATAAACACTTGATCAGATTAAAAACCGAAGTAGGAAGTTGTGCGCATGTGCAAAGACGACGCTGGCTCGTACAGACGTTAGGGCGTATGACGCACGGAACGGAGCAGCTGTTGCTAAAGAAACCAAAAACCATAAATCTGACAAAGTGGTACACATTTCCATATGCTTGTCATCTCTAAATGAACATGTTAATGTTTCTATGCATTTAAAATGTCTTAGCTGTTTCCCTGAAGTGAGTTTTTAAGTGAGTTCCTTTTCAATACATTTGCAGATGTACAAACATACTGTAGGCTAAAATATCTAATCATAAAATTTCATTTATATGCGTAGTAGGCTACTGAACATTTCTTTTATTTATCATTTACTTACATGTGCTTTGGAAGAATTAACAGTCTTTACCATGTTTTACCTTGCTCCATTGTACTAGACATTCTTTTACGTTTATGAATTGTACATTATTATGCTGGTGTCTGTGACATAAAATAAACACATCTGTGATTACAACATTGTTTGAGTAGCCGTTTTGTGAATATTATAATGATACCCGCGTCCACCGCACCCGTCTCTGTTTATACGGTTAATGCTGATATATGAATCCGCATATCATCACTTCTAAAGTTCGGTATTAGCTGCTGTTGCTAAACATTTATTTAATTATTGTTTGCCTGCAGACACTCTGGTGGGTCTTGGTACTTTTGTCATGGTTTTACCATGGTAAAACCGCATCAGATGTGCTCGTGCTTCATTGGCACGACACATTACTCTGCCTTTATAAACTGTACATTTTTTTCGTGCCGTTTGTAAAATAAAATATACACAACATGTGCTTTAAAACACTGTTTTAGTGGGTATTTAAGGTGAACACTTGTGCAGTGTGCGCATGTCAGCAGATTATATCGGATTTGAAACTTGTCATGTAAACATGCACATCAATCAGATCACTTAATTTACCTTTCATGTAAACACTACATTCAGATTGCACAATCTGATTAAATTCAATCCGATGTGTCCATGTAAACGTAGCTAATGACAAGCGCTAAAATCCATGTAATTCCGCTTAGATCTGCAGTGGATTCCGTGGATTTTAGGTCTCCAGATGAATGATTTGAAACGTTTAAAACGAAACTAACCACAGAGGAATTCAGGAAATCATTCAGCTAAACCATTGCCATGGCAGTACTAACAGGTGTTTTGTGTTGGGGGTGGGGTTCGCTGTAACTCATTATCAGTTAAAGAGACATGCATCAAAACGGGTTGCTGTGAGCAGAGCTGTTTTTGACGAGGCCAGAAGGGTTTTGTTTACACAGCCGTTGAGTGTTTTTAAGCAGAATATGTTCCAGACATTTCATGAAGACCCTAATAAATCATACCAACTTGTTGAAAGTGCTCGTCTGAGGAGACCTTTAACAAGGTGCGCCACTGCGATTGCAATAAATTGGAAGAAATGCAATGCTAAATAGCTGCCCGGAGGCGCTCTTGCTATGATGTAAATAGCTGTCTGAAAGGCCGTCGAGTGGCATGACTTTCATTAAATGGACTTAGGCACGGTGCCGTAGACGCTCTTTCTGCATGTGCTGAGAGCAACGCGAGCGTGCTGCTTTCGTGTGCAGTGTAAAAATACATTCTTGATGTGCCAAATTCTGAGATTATCACTTTAGTACAACGGGCATACAACAAAGCCAGCCCGCGACTCTCAACAGCACATTACTTCTCGTGTTGCAGGCAGCCTCGCTTCACCGTCCGACCGCCACTCGCTATGAGATACAGACAAACACGGACAGAGCCAGTTCACAGTGTAATTGTGAAATAATTTAAATGCAAAACCGGAAAACCGCAATTCACTTACACGTATTGAACCGTGGAGGTTGTACTGAACGGTACAATATTATATTGAGTATTGTGGCATCCCTAGTATACACTTTAATCAAGCGTATTATGTGAAGGAATGCCGAAGAGCATGAACGTGAACGGAAAGCATATCAATAAAGGATCACAATACAAAGTGTGAGCGCTTGCGTTCATGTTCGAGGCTTCTGCTTCTCTTTACGTAATATGCTTTATTATATGGTGTATACAGAACATTTAGTGTTTTGGAATGTCACAGGAACATAAGTTTGGCCGCATTGTCGGGAAAACTGATCTCCATGTCCTCCGTGAAATCGGTGCGCCCGTCTTTATGAAGAAGGGCATGATGGCAGAGACGCGGAAAACGAATGAAGGAGGCAAGTTAAGTAAATGGTCTATATTGTTGCAGAGTTTACTTACTACTTTTGTATTTTATTTGTTCATTTAAACAATGTATTGAATATATTTATTTATTCTGACATCTGAGTTTTCTTTCTGTTGTAAAGCCGTCTGCTTGATTATTTCCACTGATATGTTTTCTTTAAAGTGCTTCAGTTTGCTGTATTTTTATTTATTTGCTTATTTACAATTTATTTTCTTTTTAAAGAAAATACTCACATTATTGGCCATTTTTCACATTATAGGCTATTTTTGCGGTCTGATCCAGAGAAAAACATTTCACTATGTGTCCGTAGGCCTTTTTTATTTTGTGCACTATTATTTTAGTTTGCTGTTTTGGTTCGTTTGCCTAAAATTGATATTCATTCTATTTTTTTTCAATTTTCACTAGTGAACAGGGCTGGACTAAATTAAAAATAAACCTTAATTTTCAAAAATCCTCTTATTTTTCCAAATGTTTCAGCTTTTTCCAGATTCTGCAAGGGGTGTGTAAACTTTTGAGCACAACTGTATATTTTAAAGGCTCATTATAATGCTTTTGTATATCTGTGTAACGAGGAAGGTGGGACGAGAGCCGTGAGGGAACGGTGCAAGGCCGGTGACGAGAGTGATAATGAGCCGGTTCCCGCCTCCTTCCTTCCTATTCTTGGAATGTATTACATTGGTGCCGAAACCCGGGAAATGTAATACATTCCAAGAATAGGAAGGAAGGAGGCGAATGTTATACAAAACGTTAATAAAATAAACCAAAACGAAAGTAAAGGGCCATCAGCTACCTCACGGTCAACACCTGCTGGCCACACAAACATAAATAAAACTTTACATAATGTCCAGGCCTGGTCCTCTCTCGTCCTTCACTCGTGTCGCTCGTCCTTTTATGCTTCCGTAGCTCCTCCGTGAGAGATGCGAGACCAGTGCAACGCGCAGCTGACACTCGTTATCACGTCACCGGCCTCGCACCGTTCCCTCACGGCTCTCGTCCCGCCTCCCTCGTTACACTCTGTAATTTAGAACAATGTTAGCAATGTACCATAAAACATCTTTTTCATACATGAAGCTTAAACCATCAACTGATGTCCCAATTACCCATGTATATTGAAATATTACAATGAATATCATAAACGTGAGAATAGTCGACATATGGCCTAAATGAACGACTATTAGTCGATTGAAAAACTCTAGTCGAGGGCAGCCGTAGTGTAATATCATCTATTGGAATTTGTTCATAGGGCATCAAACTAGTTATTTTGGACCAAATTCCAACTCAAATACAAAAATGCTTTCTCATTTACCAGAGACAGGAGTAAAATTAATGTAAATTGCATGTACATATTTTAGAACACAGCATTTTGCATGTTAGCAGAGTTTTTAAGTACATGTTTACTGTATTTGCATGTTGCCAATTTGTTCAGATCTTAGATTGGGATTTTAAATGTATAATTCAACTAGAAATATGTCTGATAAACTTTGTTTATCAGTTGAGTTGGTGTTTAGCACATACAGTGCAAATGATGCATAAAGACATTTCATTAGTTAAAAAAAGAGACAAGAGGTTGAGTGTTTCCATAGCATGTTTGGTTTATTCTACTGAACTACAAAAAAAAACACTGGCTACAGCAATCAGTGTTTGGAGAGATCCAGAGATTTTCACTCCTCATCCACCCCCTTCTGTGAGGAAAACAGAAAGAAAGAAAACAATGACGTTACTGTAAAAGTACTGCTGATTTAATGGTGGTAAATGTTTTAGGCTCAACACAAAGGGCACAGATTTGATCGTAGAGTGTGCGTACGAAAAATCAGTTACGTTCATATTTATAAAAACGGTCTTTTATGTGAAAAAGTCAGGGTCTGATCTTGTCCCAGTGCTGCAGGTTTTTGGAAATATAAGCCATTCTTGACGTTTGTAAAGGGTTTGGATGTTGACCGGTGCTCTTTTATATGTCAACGACATTAATCAGACATCATTTACAAGGTGGAGATTAGAAACTGTTCAGCTGCACACAATTTCAAGATCATTTGCGATTTACAGATTTCACACCTAAAAGACACACCTTCTGTGCGTACGTTCGTTCTGTGCATCACACATGCACACTTTGTGAAATGATCTTAAAATCAAATTTAGGACGATTTCTACGAGGCGTTTTTAAATGAGGCCCAATGTTTTTAGTGATATTGGGCAAATAGCAAAATGTGCTCTGTCTCCGATAAGGACTTCTTTTGATATTCAAATATTATTTTCAAGTCTGCAACTGGTTGATGGTCTTACCTTAGATCCTGAATCACGACTCTTGGCTCTCAGCTTGTTGACCTGAGATTCAGCAATATCAGCCCTCTCCTCTGCTTCATCCAGCTCATGCTGCAGTTTACGGAACTTGCCCAGGTTAGCATTGGCCTGTTCCTCCTATAGAATACACAGAGCATATGTGTCAAACAAGAAAAAATCAAATAATTGCAAAAGGTCATTCCATGAAATGGCAACAGAAGAATGATACTCACAGCTTCCTCTGCAGTTCTCTTGTAGGACTTGACCTTCAGCTGAAGTTTGTCAACCAGATCCTGAAGACGAGCTAGATTCTTCCTGTCTTCTTCAGTCTATGCAAATAAATATATTAGTATATACCTGTACAGTTCACACTGTATTAAAAATGTAATATTTTCCTAACATTACAGGGCTCCAGACTGCGACTAAAACTGTTGCATTTCGCGACTAAAAATATTAATTTGCGAGTGATATTTTTGCAGAGATCGCCACTGGCGACCATGCAAATTTACAATTTTAAATTGTTTCCAACGGAAGCGCCGCACATTAAAAAAATTCCAGTGTATCGACTGGCAACGGGAAAGAGAGATAGATAGAGAGAGAGAGCAGTGCAGGTAAACCTCACTTCCCGACCCCAAGAGGTGCTCCAGCGACAGACACTAGAGACTGATGTCTTTCCTCGTAAGAGCGCCCGACTCCCATGCCTCGTTGCAGGAGCGGTGCGACCGGTTACACCGGCAGCTGGGCTTTTTCCCGCATGCTCAGTGCCAGCGCTCTGCAGTCCGTTTTTTCCACATTCAGCGCCACATTTGTTATTGACAAATATACAAACACAACATGAGCGCATTTCTATGATGCGCTGTTTGCTGTGACAGATTTTAGTGAGCCTGAGGACGAACAATGTGATATTTGAGACGTTTAAAACTGAAGTTCAGGGAACATAATTTGTCTATTACTCGAGACACCACTGAATCATTTCAAAGAGAGAACAAACGGCATGCGAATTCTCTCGTTGAGTTTTATTTGAAGTTATCTTTACAATCCCTTTCTTTTTGCTTTAAACTCATAAAATGTTTACTCTTTCATACAGTATATATAATATATAAATATGGTCTTGACATACACCTTTTCTGTTGGTTCAAATGAATTCAGAGTACAAATTTGGTCGTCTGAGCATCAATCAATAACAACTCTGCCTCTTTTTAAATAAGCAGAACCAAATCTGCTATCAACTGCATTCAAATGTACAGTATAGACAGGCAGCATTTTAAGACTATTTGAACACATTTACAAACAATTATATTTGTGGACAATACAATACTACAGAGTTCTGCAGATTTTCCCCAAATTTTAGTGCAGAATTAACATGAAAAGTCTGCAGATTCCTATGGCATTGCTTATGAGGAAAAATAACTTGGAAAAAAAAACGTTATGTGAGCAAAACCTATGAGAGGGAAGATATACATATAACAGGATAACTAAAAGTATGTCATTTACAAATGTAAGTTCATGTTATGTGGCTCATAAAAAATAATTTGGCACCTGTGTTTTTCCTCTATAGGAGCCTATGGCTCTTTAGTTGATTTTTTTTGTCTGGAGCCCTGCATTAGTACATCAAACTATTCTCTACCTGGTAGGTGAGTTCTTTGATACGTCTCTCATATTTACGAATTCCCTTGACAGAGTCACTGGCCTTTTTCTGTTCCATCTCAACTTCATTTTCCAGCTCTCTGACCTAACAGATTTGTAAGAAAGTTAGTTAATTAAAAAAAGAGCTTAATCTTAACAGAAGAGGTTTGAAATGTTTTTAAAAAATGTCAGCCGCTTACCCTGGCTTCCAGTTTTTGGACCTGCTTCTTGCCACCCTTCATGGCGATCTGCTCAGCTTCATCCAGACGGTGCTGCAGGTCCTTGATGGTCTGCTCCATGTTCTTCTTCATACGCTCCAGATGAGCACTGGTGTCCTGCTCCTTCTTCAGCTCCTCAGCCATCATGGCAGCATCAGTGATGGCCTTCTTGGCTTTTTCTTCAGCATTCCTGCACTCCTGCACAGCCTCCTCCACCTCAGTCTGAAGCTGAGAATTGTCTCCCTCTAGCTTCTTCTTCTGATTCAGCAGGCTAGTGTTCTAAACATTGAGAACATTGACTTGATATCATCTCTCGATGACTAAGAGAGGGTTTGAGGGTTTTTTATGTGTCGTACCTGAGAATGCAGCAGCTGAACTCTCTCACTGACATCCAGCAGTTCCTGCTCAGCCAGTTTCCTTCCTCTCTCAGTCTGTTCCACCAGAGATCTCAGTTCATCCAGTTCAGCTTGCAGCAGATTGTTGCGTCTTTCTACGATGGCAATGTTCTCTTTGAGTTCATCATTACCCCGAAGAGCATCATCCAGCTGCAGTTGGGCATCCTATGAAATACAAATAAAATGATTGTAAGATTTTGTGTGATTGTTACCTAAGCATCATAATGTTTGAGATGATTGATCATACTTTGAGATGTCCATGAAGACCCTTGAGTTGTTTCTGAGCTTCTGCTGCCTGTCTGTTAGCCTGACTGAGCTGAATCTCCATTTCATTGAGATCTCCTTCCATCTTCTTCTTTATCCTGAGAGCTTCATTCCTGCTGCGAGTCTCTGCTTCAAGTGAGGTCTGCAGGGTATCCACCATTCTCTGCTGGTTCCTCTTGGCCTGCTCCATCTCTTCATCTTTCTCAGACAGTTTGCGTTCAATGTCAGCTTTAATCTGGTTAAACTCCAGTTGAGCTCTAAGGATCTTTCCTTCTTCATGCTCAAGTGAACCCTGCATTAAAAATGAATAAGATTTTCATTATTTGTAGAGTTTAAAGTATGTATTTGAGGCCTCAACAAGTGTTCATAAGTGTTCACTCATAAACTTGAAGTTCAATATACCGAAGGATTACTTCTTCAGCTTGTGGAGTATAAATTAATATATTAATTAATAAACACGTTATTTTCTTTTACCTCTGCTTCTTCCAGGGCAGCTTGTATCTCCTGTTTCTCCTGCTCCAGTTGTTTGCGAACTTTCTCCAGTTCATGAATACTCTTCCCACTCTCACCAAGTTGCTCAGTAAGGTCGGAAATTTCCTCTGAAAGAAAAGTAAGAATACAAATACATATTAAAAACTAGTTGTTCACAGTTGACAACAATTAAAACAATCACAAGTGCTGTACCTTGGAGGTTCTTATTTTCCCTCTTCATTGTCTCCAGGTGGTCCAGTGACTCCTCATATGAGTTCTTCAATTTAAAGAGTTCAGTGCTGAGAGATCTGGCTTCTTTTTGAGCACTTTCTAGTTCCGTTTGGGATTCCTCATGCTTCTGTTTCCACTCAGCCAGGACCTGGTTAAATTTAACAAGGCAAACCCTATAGTCATTCCAAACAGCAAGTATTTTGCCATTTTAGGTAAAGACAAAATAATTTTGCTTTGTCACCATACTTTATCAAAGTTTCTTTGTTTCTTGTCCAGAGCAGCAGCAGCAGCATTAGATCTCTCCACATCAACCATAAGATCTTCAATCTCATTCTGAAGTCTGTGCTTGGTCTTCTCCAGAGAGGAGCATTTAGCATTGACAGCTTCCACAGCTTCTTCTGCATCCTGGAGACGCTGAGCAAGTTTCTTCCTAAAAATGGAAGTAAAACAAAACATCTGAACCATCATACATTTATACTGTTACTTGTATTTGAAACTTTATTGAAAGGTTGCAGATCATACCAGGAAACAAACTGTTAGATGGTCTCAAATATTTATACACTTGGCAAGTAGATTTTTCACCGGGTCTCACTAAAAATGTTTGTATTACTTACTTGGCATCCTCGAGCTCCTCAGTCCTCTGGATGGCATCAGTTTCATACTTGGTTCTCCACTGGGCCACCTCAGAGTTTGCTTTGGAGAGACTACGCTGCAGTTCAGCTTTGGCTTCCTGCTCCTCCTCAAACTGCTCCCTCAGCAGATCAGAATCATGACGGGCAGACTGCACTGCGTGGGCCAGGGCATTCTTAGCCTATAAAACATACAGTGAGAGGTGTTGTCCAACAGTGAAAATAATTTAACCTCTTGAAAGACGTGAACTTAAAAGCAAACCTTGACTTCCTCCTCCAGTTGTCTCTTGAGGTCTTCAATCTGCTGGGTATAGGACTGCTTTCCTCTTGTCAGCTGAGAGACCAGGGAGTCTTTCTCCTCTAGCTGTCTGGACAGTTCACCTACAATGCAATATCCAACAGTTATGTTTTTAGTAATTGTTAGATAATTTGTGCACACAAACAGTCTTCTACAACCAAGTAATCTCTGTCTCTTGCCAGCGCTGGGAGAACCAAATAAGCAACACACTCAAGGGTACATGTCACTAAGCAACTTATCAAACTATGCTATGGTCTTACCATTCTCAGTTTGCAGCTTGGCTTTCTGCATGGTGAAATCATTGATTGTACGCTGGCCTTCTTCAGCCTTGGTTCTGTACTCGCTCATCTGGTCTTCCAGAGTTCTGCACATTTTCTCTAGGTTTGTCTTGAAGAATAGTTATATTTGTAGTTAATTGCTCTTAAAAACACTGATTAGTTACACAGTCTAGACATTTAAACAGATAACATTATTTCTATTGCTTACCTTGGCCTTGACAATCTGTTCCATGTTTGAGACCACATCATCCAGTTCCAGTCTTAGTTCACTCTTCTCTTTCTCAAGCTTCTGCTTGACTCTCTGAAGGTTGTCAATCTGCTCTCCAAGATCAGCCACACTGTCGGCATGTTTCTTCCTCAGTGTAGCAGCGGTGGCCTCATGATGCAGAGTGGCCTCTTCAAGGTCTCTGCGCAGTTTCTGTAACTCAGCGTCACGTTTCTTGTTCATCTCAATCTGGGCAGCAGTGGCACCACCAGCTTCCTCCAACCGCTCACTGATATCCTCCAGTTCTCTGGCCAGATCTGCCCTCTGTTTCTCCACTTTGGCACGAGCGGCTCTCTCAGCCTCCAGCTCTTCCTCAAGCTCTTCAATCCGGGCCTGGTAATGTGAAGATCACCAACATTAAAGCTGGAAACTATCAGCATTGTTCTCTTATTGTTGAAATAAGGTTTACCTGCAGCTCCTTAAGTTTCTTTTGGAGTTGGGCTGCCATTGCCTGTTCATCTTCAATCTTGCTATTGAGCTGACTCATCTCAAAATCTTTCCTAAGTATCAGAAAATAATTAGAAAGCATTTATAAGATTAAAAATTCTCTACGGAAATAGTTATTTAACACTCTGGTAAAGGACAAACTTTTTAAGCCTCTCTTCCAGCTGTTGTTTGTCGTTCTCCAGGTCCATCACATTCTCTTGAGTCAACTTTAAGTCTCCCTCAAGCTTCCTCTTTGCCCTCTCTAGATCCATCCGAAGTTTCTTTTCCTGTTCCAGGGAACCCTCAAGCTGAAAGGGAAAGAAGTTTGACATTCATTTTTCTTCATGTTAAATATGTAATATGATTTTCATTTTTAAAAGTGAGAGACCAAACCCCTCACATCATCCACTTGTTGCTCCAGCTTGGCTTTGGATTTAGTGAGAGTGTTGACTTTGTCTTCCTCACTCTGGAGGTCATCCAGCGTTTGCTGATGGGCCTCCTGTAGAGCTTTCTTCTCCTTGGTCAGCTTGGCAATGATTTCATCCAGACCTGCCATCTCTTCAGTTAGGTTTTTTACCTGAGACAAATCACAGTATAAGCTGTATTATACATTTTAACACTGGTATCACATTAAAAAGGTTTGGGTTGAGCTAAACCTTGTTCTCGGTGGCATGTTTCTCTTTCTCCACTTTGGCCAGAGTGAGCTCAAGATCATCAATGTCTTTCTTCAGCTCAGAACATTCATCCTCCAGCTTTCTCTTCTTTGCAGTCAGCTCAGCATTCATTTCTTCTTCATCCTCCAGTCTCTCTGTCAGCTCTTTGGCTTTGGCCTCAAGCTGAATCTTGTTCTTGATCAGACCCTCACATCTCTCCTCAGCATCTGTAAGATTATCTTGTTCCTATCAAAGTTAAAATAATTTATGAGTAGCGTGAAATATTTTGGTATTGAAATGTGAATAAAGAATATTCCATTTCCACATAGACTTACAGACTGCATTGCAAGCTGCAGGTCATTCTTCTCTTGGAGAATAGAAACCATCTTTTCCTCAAGCTCTTTTCTGCGGGCTTCAGATTTGGCATAAGCCTCCTTCAACTTGGTGAATTCCTCCTTCATGTTGGCCATCTCCTTTTCAGTCTCAGCACTTTTCAGGAGTGGTTTGATCTTGAAGTAGAGCTTCATCCAGGGCCAATTCTTGACACCCATGAAGGCACGTACATTCCACTGGATAACTAACAAAGCATCTCTGTAAACAATAAATAAAATGGTCAGCTTTATGTTAAGAATGATATGTGAAAAAATGTTTTAAAGACTTTAAAACACAACCTTCTCTCCACGATTTTCTGGAACTCCACTCTTGACAGAAAGCCACGAGATCTGGCCTGAATGCCAGTTATGATAAGTGCAAGACGGTCATCTCGCATCTCCTCAAGTGTACCCAAAAGACCAGCCTTAAAGAACACCTGAATTGCAAAGAATTTTGTAAAGGATCCTCTGAGTGAAAATGGATGAGTGGCTTATAAAACAAATCACTGTAAATTATACCTTAGTGTGTCCTAACTTGTACTGGCTGTGATCAATGTCCAGAGAGCCCAAAAGTTTTTCTGCACCCTTTTTGTTGTCAATGAACTGTCCCTCAGGGATAGCAGCAGGATTTAGGATGCGGTAACTTTATATAAGAACATAACATTTGTTTAGGGACCAGCTGAAATCATTTTATGCAGATAATAGAACATTTTAAAAGAATTGCACCAAAATGCATAAATAATAATTAATAGAAAATATACATAAATAGTAAACCATTCTTAAGGCTCATACTAACCGTTGCTTAAAATCTCCATACAGGATCCTGTTGGGGAAGCCCTTTCTGCAGATTCTGATGCCCTCCAGCACACCGTTACAGCGCAGCTGGTGCATGACCAGAGGATTCTCCATCGCCCCAGGAGTCTTGGTCTCATTGGGGATCAGGCAACGCACAAAGTGAGGGTGAGTGGACCTCAAGTTGGTCATCAGCTTGTTCAAATTCTCCTGTTGGTAAAATGTAGAGAACTTTGTAACTAAATCCAAGACAGCTGTGTGAGTCTTAAAATATTTTTGTTTGACATACCCTATGGAGGGCAGACACTGTTTGGAAAGAAGAACCCTTCTTTTTGCTACCTCCTTTGCCACCCTTACCACCAGATTCTGCAGTTTTGTGAAACAGTTACATTTTCATCACTGTTAAATTAAGTGCTTATTTTAATGTCCAAGCTTAATATGTACTTGCCTGCGTCAGCACTGGCATAATTAGCAAACAGAATACCCAACAGCTTTAGAGTTGACTTCTGGAACAACCCTACAACAGTCTCATTGAGAGGATCCTTGTTCTTCACCAGCCAGTTTGAAATGTTGTAGTCAACAGTGCCAGCGTAGTGAACCAAGGCAAAATGGGCCTCTGGTCTACCCTTGATAATCCTGGGCTTCTGGAAATTGGGATTCTTACCCAAGTGGTTGTCATAAAGCTTTGCTTTAAAGGTTGCATCACTGGCTTTGGGGAACATGCACTCCTCTTCAAGGATTGACATGATACCCATGGGCTACAATGAATAAAAGAATATGACAGACGTTGGGCAAATTAGCCACAAGAATTTGCATATATTTTTCAACATATAAATATATTTGTATTTGTAAAGGATTAGCTCACCTTCTCAATAAGCTCAATGCAGGCCTGCAAGTCCATGCCGAAGTCTATAAACACCCACTCAATACCCTCCTTCTTGTATTCCTCTTGCTCCAGAACAAACATGTGGTGGTTGAAGAACTGCTGCAACTTCTCATTAGTGAAGTTGATGCAGAGCTGCTCAAAAGTGTTGAACTGCAAATGGAATGGATTGTGTAATGCAACAATAGTGAAACAATTAACACTTCAAATTTAAACATTTTAAATAAAAGTAATCCAGTTAAAAGTGTCATTGAATTAAAAAACACAGTACTTGAATCAAGACAACATCACCATGAACAGGTAAACTTACATCAAAGATCTCAAATCCAGCAATGTCCAGCACACCGATGAAATACTGGCGAGGCTGCTTGGTGTCCAGAGATTGGTTGATTCTTACAACCATCCAATTGAACATTTTCTCATAAACTGATTTAGCCAGAGCACCAATAGAGTAGTACACCTGACATGCAAGACCAGGTAAATTAGATGAAATTCATGATGTACAGTATCTAATGTTTTTCACACTGTAGAAAAGATGTGTATGCCTTTGGAAAGCAAATCATGATGTTACAAACTGTTACAATTTCTCATTAAATGAACTATACATTTATTATATTGGACATTTGTCTTACCTGCTGAACATTCTGTCCCTTGGTGACCCACTCGTTTCCTACTTTGACTCTTGGATGACACAGACCCTTGATCAAGTCAGCCGAGTTTAGGCCCATCAGATATGCGACTTTGTCAGCATCTACACGATTAAAAGAATACATAATTTTCCTCTATATACACTATATTTTGACTTAATTACTTCCTAAAAATGGTATTTAAAGTGATTCCAACCCTCAGTGCCATCGGCCTCGGCCTGCTCCTCTCTTTGCTTCTGTTTGAACCTCATGTTGCCGTAGTGCATGACGGAACCAGTCAGCTTATAGATGCTGTTCTTCTCCTCTTGAGTGAAGCCCAACACATCAAAAGCTTCCTACAGCAAATATACAGTGTCTATTAAAATGAATGATATGACAAATATTTGATTTCTCACTTTGAAGCTACATCTTCAAAAATCTTGAAAACATGAAAACTCATATTGTTTCAATCCCATATACATTTTTGTTTACTCTACTCTTTTCACCCTGCTAAACATCTGCTTGAATGTTACATGAGACAATGTCCTACAGGTTTGGAAATACTTTTTTCAAGAACCGTTCCTTATAACATTTTCAAAAGCTAGGGGTATCTAATGTTATAAATTATTGTAAATGGCAAAAACATAACCTAACACCCACATCAGTTGCCATCAGCTCATC
Organism: Triplophysa rosa; assembly: GCF_024868665.1. Taxonomy (NCBI): domain Eukaryota; kingdom Metazoa; phylum Chordata; class Actinopteri; order Cypriniformes; family Nemacheilidae; genus Triplophysa; species Triplophysa rosa. The sequence goes on along the minus strand of NC_079912.1, from coordinate 837,718 downwards.
ACGATCATCAATAGATGTTACTTGAATCTCTCCTTGGGAGATGTACGAGTAGTCGTAGGGATTGTTGGTGATGAGCAGCATTTCTAAAGAGAAGTGAAAGCGATCAGAAACCGTTCTTCCAATCAGAGACAATGAAATGTTCATATATAAAGAGGGATTTTACCTAGCAGTTCTGGTTTCTTCTGAGACAGAATCTGGTAGAAGATGTGGTAGTCTCTCTCAGCCTTCAGCTGATAAGTGACGCGAGACTTCTCCAGCAGATCTGAACGAAAAGATGAACAACTGATTATCTTAACACTCACTGTGTGCTAACGTTGAAATGATGATGTGCTGTACAGTACTTACAAGTCTCAATATCTGCAGAAGCCAGTTTGCCACTCGCCGCAAAATGAATACGGATAAATTTACCCTGTAAATTTGATAGTGTTGTAATGTGTGAGATTTGTTATAATACCAATACAAATGTGCAAACCTCTATAAAGCACACTCACAAATCTAGACGAGTTGTCATTTCTGATGGTCTTGGCATTACCAAAGGCCTCCAGAGCAGGATTACACTGAATGATTTGATCCTCCAGAGTTCCCTAAGAATCAACCCAACAGATACTGTAAGTTGTCGACAGGTAGTTGATAATAACATTTCTGTAAAATGTTCGAGACATGTCCAGTTAACAGCTTATTAACAAAGAGAACAACACAATCTGTTCTTTACTGGACGCATTTTGCGTTACTTTTAATTAATCTTTGTGTTGTCTCTTATTTATATAACACACAATCAACACAAAATGACATGTTTTAAAACGACACATAATGTGTTTGTGTTTTTAATTAACGCATCCTGTTTTAGTGTGTATGGGGTCGTATTCAAACGAATGTTGTGTGGCCCAAACTTAAGGCCGAAGTATGATCCGTCCGTCCTCATTCGCGCCGTCCGCATGACGCAATTTTATTAACTAAACACAGACCGGAAGTTAACTTCGGGCTAGGCGCATGCGTCCAATGCAAGTGTCTATAAGCCGTTCCCTGGAAATGAAGCACCTTTTTCTCCATTGATGGATCCCTCTTGCCTGATGCTGCAATGCTGGCAAAATACTGAATGACTCTTTTAGTGTTTACAGTCTTTCCGGCACCAGATTCTCCACTTAATGTAAAAAATGGAATAAAAACATCTAGTTAGAAAATTTGGAAGACCGTAAAAGAGAAATAGAACATAACATAAGTTGTTACATACGTGATCAGAACAGACTGGTTTTCTCTGTCTGTAGAGGGTTCAGAGGACAAAGTTAACATGGTCAAATGACTAATTACAGATCGATGTAAATGGATTGATCATCACCTGACAGCATGTACTGATAGGCGTTGTCAGAGATGGAGAAGATGTGTGGAGGGGCCTCAGTTCTTTTCTTTCCTCTGTAGGCGACGACAACTTCTTGGTTGTACACTGGAAGCCCCTTGTAGGGGTTGACAGTGACACAGAAGAGCCCAGAGTAGGTCTGTGAGAGATGAAATGATATGTGACTACTGCTATAGATAAATGTATGGCTAATTAAGATCCTAAAGAGCTGCGTTTTACTAACGTAGATCATCCAGGCCGCATAACGCTCTTTGAGGTTAAACAGCACAGCGGGCTCGTGCAGGAAGGTGAACATCGCCATGTCCTCGATTTTATCAAACTTTGGCGGGTTCTGAGGATGAACATCTACTTCCTTCACAGTTACTGTCTGTGGATACAAAACACATAAACATGCATCACATTGCAAATCTAAACCATTTTCTGTAGGTATTGAACAATCCAGAGTTGAAATTCTGATCTCCAAGCTTACCTTTCCAAACTCAGTGTCAGCAGTGACTTTGTCACCATCTCGACTTGTGATGGAGGCTTTGACATACTCAACCTCAGGGTCGGGCACAAAGCATTCCTTCTTCATGTCAAAAGGGCGAGTTTGGGCCTCCAGACGTTCCTTGTCTGACTTCCGTAAAAATGGAGCGGCTGGCCCAAACTCTGCCATTAGAGCATCCCCCATCTCTTTAGCAGACTGAGGTGATAAATAAACAATACTAAACTAAATACATAACTTAAAAAACATAAAGAATAATGAATTATTATTCTGAGGAACTTAAAGAATCATAAATATTAAGATAGTACATTTTGGATTCCTCATGCAGGGTTGTACAGAGCGACATCGCACATGCTGCGAAAAAAATTGGTCGGTGCTACGACTAAATGTAATAGTGTAGCACGCGTGCGATACAGTTTGGCAGGTACATTAGACAGAGCCGCTTGTTTGTGTGAAGTGCGTTTGTCTTTGTCCTTGTTCGTGTGTGAGATTAACTAATGGTGCACCACTATTTATTTTCGTTTTTATTTCGTTTTTGCAATTAAAACTTGATTTCTGGCTGCATCGAGTTCATTGATCTAGAGCCCTATGATAAGCGCGATGTGGGAAAACATGGAAGGAATCATGTAACTGAAATTCTACTGTTTAAATATGTCCTCTGCTTGTTCTGCATGTTTATGAGTGAATGAGCTGCACACTTTAACATGTTACAATCGTGATACTCGTGGATTTGTCTGTTTCTTACTATACAAAGAGATGAACACGTGAACTTCATCCACAAAGTTTATTTTACGAGAATTTTACTGTTTGAGTGAAGCTACTGACAAGCACACTGAAGCTCAAGCGTCCTCGCGACAACCCATCAAAATAAAAGTCCTGTTAATTTCAACCAGATGAAAAAATATTTACTCGCCGTATATTTATAAACTGTAGTAAACACCATAGTATACTTTAAAATTTACTATAGGAAGGTTTAAATATAGTATAAGACACAAGAATTTTACTGCAGTTTAATGTTGTAAATACTATAGTAAACTACAGTATTTGTATGGCCATATGTAATTACTACTGTAGTAAAGCATTGAAAATACAGAACTCTGAAAAATTAAAAAGGAGAAAATGAATTAAAAAACTAAAAAAGATATGGCCCTAATTTAATTTATGCATTTGTGTAACGTTGATCTTCTTTTTCAGTCACCTGTCTATTTATGTGACGAACTGCGCATGTGTTTTTTAAAGATGATAACAGATGTATACTTGTGCTACGACTGTTTGGCCTGTGCTACAAAACTTTAAACCTCTGTTGCACTGTTGCTATGTGCAAAAAACGTTTACGTACAGCCCTGCTCATCCTTTTTCCATTTCACATATTCTATTTCCATAAAACTGACAAATACAATTTTAAATAAAATGGCAAAACAGACTTTTCTTACCTTGTTTTACTCTGAGAAAATCAAAGAAAGTTCAAGTCTTGAAATGAGAAAGAATATTAATTTGATCGTTATTGACAAATCAAGCTGTTCTGTTGTGTTTTATTATTATTAGTGCTCATATACTGTTCAACTGTCCTTATTGAGTCTCGCTTCTTTTGTGTTACTGTTCAGTCAGAGTTAAACACAAATACAAACTGTCTTACCTTTTGATGGTACAGTGATGTGAGCTTAAATCACTGTGCAGTAAAGGATCTCTTTATATAGTATTCACACACAATGACTGTGACGTCAACCTTCTGTATTTGGTTTGCTTGCTTGTGCTTGTGCTTGTGTTTGTATGTGCATGCGTGTGTGTGTGGCACTTTTTGGGTGCCAGAAAAACAATATGTGTGTGAGTCACAGTAGTTTGAGATGTGGCATGATCTGCTAGCATGAAACATCAGAAAGGTTCTAAATCACAATGGTTCTATTAAAGCATATCTTCTTTTTACAACAATCTTGACCAAAGTTTCTATTTTTACTGCACTTTGCATTTATTGCAACACTTGACTTGCATTGGTTAACATTAACTAACAATGATCAAAACTTCTACAATATTTATTTACTTCAGGTCATGTTCAATTCAACATTCATTAAAACATTTTCATAATAAAAAGATGTAACTGTTAACACTTTAATTAATGCACAATAAACAAATATAAACATCTGTATTGGCATGAACTTACAGTACATAAAAAACGCATGCTGAAAAACTATTGGGCATTGCTGGTTCACGTTAGCTAATGCATTTACTAATGTTAACAAATGCAGCCTTTCTGTAAAGTGCTTAACGCGGTCCTTCTATAATTTGTTGTACATTCTACAAGATGTTTGTTCCTTTTGCACGTTTGTTAACAACCATGTGTATCGTGTGTCTTAATCGTATTGATATACGCTTCATTTAATCTTCTCATGAATTCAATCATAGTTATTCAAAGCCTAATTTAATGTTAGGTTCTAGGGTTCTAGCTTTAAAGCTGGATGTGTTCACGTGGCAGCTACATCTTTATGTTCTCTTAGAATATGGACAGTGAATATATCTGTTACACGCTCCACCTGATGACGCTTCTCTAGAACTCTGTGTCATTTTCAAGCTGTCCTGAAAGAGAGACAGGCATGCACTGGGAATTTCACAGGTTTATCTTTGTGCTCAAGGATAAAGGCAAGGTAACAATACTTCACAAGCAAGATGGCAGTACAGTCAAATTCTCGGACAGCTGTAAAGGCAACAATGGAAATGTGCACTCACGACCTTTTGTTCTCGTCTAATGAAGGGACAGCTGAAACACTTTTTGCTCGTTCTAGTTTTCAGCTATGATCTTAACTTGACTATTTCTTTACATATCCGTCACTTGTTTTATTATTCAAGTATTGTTTAAAAGCAGTTCTATCCTTCTTTTATTTCCACTTTATTCATTTGACAAGATTTTGCTTCAGCTCTACATAAAATCATAAAATGCCTGCGTATATACTGTATATATAAATATACTTTTTTAATATAAATATTGTAAAGGTGTGTACCAGGTTACATGGAATTGCAGATTGATTTACAGTTGTCTTTTCGGAATGTTAAGCAGGTGTTTACCCATATCTGGTTCTATACAACCTTAACTCGTTGTCAGCTCCACGCTGTTGATTTGTAGGGCGCCCGCGTGAACAACGACTCGAGACTTGCATGGTCCCCTGACCTCTCATCCCTCAGTTATTCTGCACTCTCTCATCAAGGGCCGTACTTAGTCTTAGCACTTGGACAGTCTATTCTAGGCCCTATCATCCCTTACAGAAGCTCATTCCCAGCTGTCTGCTCGCCCGGAGCAAGAATAAAAGAAACACCTTATGGCTAATGAAATTTGTAATGTGAGCTTCCTTTTGTCAGAGTGAACTTGAACAGTCTTGCATCTGTTGTCACTTGAAGGTTAAATACAGTCTGAATCCTTTGTCTCTTTGTGTTGTCTTTGTCTGCCGCTTTTTAACATGCAACTATTTTTGACACTAAAACAAGCACTGTAGATTTATCCTTTTTCAGGCCAGATATATGACACAGAGGCCATGTAGCAACTGGGTTGCATTTTAAGCTTGGCCTCTATTACAGTGAACGGTCAATAGTGAAAGCTCACACAACAGAAGTCTATGCAAAATCATTCCAAGCTAATTGAGTGATGATAAGGGTCAGAATTATTGGTCATGTTAAAAACCATTGGTCGATCCTGAACTGTTCAACAGTTACATCAATAGTATGACTATTCTGTTGAAACAAAAGGTGAGTGTAGCGCTGGACAATCATTCGATAACAATATCTGTCGCGATAGAATTAATCTCGTTGACGGTGATATGATTTTAAATACATTTTCGATATTTCAATATACAGTACATTACACATCCGGGTCTGAGCCTTCGCTCTGCTCCGCAGCTTTCGGCGTTATGGAGCGGCACTCCATCGTGCCCCAGTATAAATCCCTCAAGTTTACATTGATCATTTTTGTCCGTATATTCACATAAGCGACACAGCCAGACATCAACTGTATGCGGGCAGAAATCCATGTCTGCGCAGGTCTGTTTCCTTTCTGCAGCAACCAGCCGTGCACTACCTGTTCATTGATGAACGATTAAGAGCCACGCGTTTTTAACTCAAACAGAATAACATTTTTTGAATAATGAGGTGTTTGCGAAGAAAGTTTTGACTTCAAATTCAAGGATTAAATGCCGTTTTGTGATCATGGTGTGTGCGACAGCCATGATGCACAAGTTATAACGGATCATCTCATTTCGTCTTAAATACTCGTTTTGTCGGAATATAAACACGAACAAGTTTAAACAGTTCTCAATGTCAATTTGGAGGACAGAATGACACATTTTTTACAGTTTTTTTTTTATAGCTAAGAAACTGAAGCATACTGTAGGGCCCGAAATGTGACCTCTGCATTTAACCCATCCGGAGAGTAGTGAACACACGCACAGGAAGTGGTGAACACACGTACCCCCGGAGCAGTGGGCAGCTATCACTGCAGCGCCCGGGGAGCAAGTAGAGGGGTAAGGTGCCTTGCTCAAGGGCGCCTCAGTCATTACCCGCCGGCCCTGGGAATCGAACCCGCAACCTTCTGGTCACGAGTCCGACTCTCTAACCATTAGGCCATGAGATAGAGTTTGAGATAGAGTAATTCCGTTATCGGAATTATATTGTATCAAACCGAAATGAAGGAATATATATCGTCCAGCCCTAGGTGAAAGAAGCATCATTTAATCATAACTGAACTAGAGTTTAGTACAGTATAACATGTTTTAGAAGTGAGATTACCTGCCAAGATTCATGTTGGTAATGCAGCCTGTATGAAGAGATTTAAAAAGGTGGTTTCAGTATTGACCAATGCTTGTTAGCAATCGAAAAAAGTGTAATCACCATGCGCTGCCCTCTGGTGGATGTTGTAGTGCACTGCTATTATTATAATTACAGTATTAGCAAATTGTTATTGTTTTTCGTGTGCATTGATTCAAAGCAGCGTTACAGAAATGAGGGTGCATGCAATAGCCATGGCCATAACTGTACTGTGCAGTTTACATTTGAATTGTCAAACAACCTTAACCTGAATTACACAATTTACTAGATGTAAAATATTTTTTATTTTATATTGTATGTGCTTCATTATGAGATTATGTTTATTTTGATGCAACTATACATCATTTCAAATGTGCTGAAGTTCGGGCCTCATGTTCATTTAGCTGTAGTACTCTTTATAGTGCATTTTATAGTGCATGTGCCAGGAATGTGGCATTCTGTAACAATGATTTTAATGGATTAAATATTCTCAAGAAAATGGTACAAAAGACTGTGACAAGTGTGACGTCTCTGACTGCACCACATGCCCTGGGCCAAAGGGTTCACATCACATAATGTCTGTTTGGGATGTCTGTTGCTGTCCCTCAGGGTGTTGACTAGGGGCCATGCCCTTCAAGGTGTCTCGTTTACATGGCATTGTTTCCTTTGCTTTAGCCTTGAGGACAAAGATAACCTGTTAAATTCCATTGAGTGCCTCTCTGTCTGTGTTAAACAGTAAGATCTTGTATGCAGGGCACGTTTCATCTGTAGATGTCCATCACTTGCAAGAACTCTTGTGACTTGTTACATGACCTATTGAGACAGAACAAGGCATCCTCCATATGCCATATCCGATCTATTGTCTAACCACCTTGAACTTTTATAAGCTTAGTTTGCCTTACACAGAACATCATTTATTCGAGTTGGTTCGTCACCAATGATCATTGTTGATTGAATTCACAGCAGTACATTGTTCCATCTAAATTACTAAATTGCTTGAAAACAAAAGCTATGTTATACTATCATATTGATGGTAGGGCTGTCACGATGATGAAATTTGGCTAACGATTAATTGTCTGTTTAAAGGCTTTGACAATTATAACGATGAATTACAATTAATTTATTCAATTAGTAAAATATAGATACATTAAGAAATGTGAAAATTCTGTAAATGACTAGTAACGTTCCCTATAGAGTGACCTTGACAAAAAAGACTGTCTAAGACTGAGATATGAGGATGATGTCGTCTTGCTGTGTAGATGCAGCAAATCTGGAATGACTTTAATAAAACTCATTAACACAAAAAGTACAAATCTGATACAACTCAAATGATGAAGAAATGCCATCAGAACGTAACGGTGAGTGCAGATCAAGGACGGTGAATGTTAAATGCTGCAGATCACCCATGTTTTTTAAGGATTTACAATTTATGGTTATCTGAAATAATTGCAATTATGTCAATATTTTATAATTGCGATAGCCCTGATTGATGGAATTGATCTGAATATTTATAAAAAGATGCAGAAAATTGCCAGCTTCACTAGAAAGTAGCCAAATATTGGATCCAAAGTATATCCAATATTTTCCAGTATAACTTAACATTTTATCTCAGTAATATAATCGAAATATTTGTAAACATTTTCTTAAAACCCCTTTTACTGCCTAAGGACCTTTTTATTATGCGTGCGTCAGAGGCTGATCTTAAATATAGTGTGTTAAGCCTGATGGAGCCCTTAATATAGCAGAGGTGACAATAGCTACGGTTTCCACACTTCCTTCATCCTTCCATATGCTGAGTACCCACCTCCCCACTCTACTGGTGTAGACTCCTCCCTCATTTAACAGATGTATGAGCCACTGCATCGTCTTGAGCAATAGCAGGCACTTCATTCAGAGCCGTCTTACAGATAGAGTAGTCCTGTTCTGGAAGGCACACTAAAACTGAAATGAACTTGTTGCTGAATCCTTTTGGGAACATTAGAAATGGTAAGACAATTCTAATCACTTTGCCCTTGGACCATCATATTGAAAATGTGTTTAAACGTTTATTAATAAAAACATACCCAGTTGTAACCGATACCTCCTGCAACCAAGGTTATTTTAGTTTACTAAAATTAAAACTTTGAAAACGTCTATGTTCATTGAAATCAAATAAAATATTGACCTAAAAATGATGGGGAAAAACTTAACTAAAGGAAAAATTTGAATGTTGCCTCAAAAATGAATTGAAATAAGTTTAAAGCACTAAAATTATAATAATAAACAAAAATTGAAATAAAACTAAAATAGAAATGAATTAATATTATATAGCAACATAAAAAATAAACAAATAAATTATAAAATGACAAAAGCATATATCAAAATTGCTAAAACTTTAACTAAAATTAACATAAAAACTAAAGATCTAAAAATAAAAGCTAATTAAAAAAAAAAACTAAAATGAAAACTATAATAACTCTGCCTGCAACACATTTTTGTGTTGGTTTATTTTTGTCAAGCGATACTTTTTTGGGGATCAGCTGTAACAGTGAAGCGTGTTTGTGTGTACCACACGTGTAATGTAAGTTTTGCAAACATCTATTGATGACATACTAAGACTGGTTAAAAAATAATTTTGAATAAGACAATGAGGCAAAAGGTAATTTGCACAATTATTTTATTCTATTCAGCTACACACTAAAGGATTCAAAGACACACCAGCTTTTGAGAGATGGGAGACCTTCATTCCTCATCATGTCCTTTCTGTTGAATGGAGAAAAGCAAGATAAGAGTTTAAGATCAAGTTCATTTTATTTTAATTAGAACATAAAATTAATTTTGCCCATGATTCTTAAGATGTCTTTTCATATTACTTGCAGTGTTTTATTCTTCATGGAGTCGCCACTTAAACGTTGTAAAAACATTAAGTTGGTAGTTTCTGTGGTCATATTGTTCTTTTAAATGTAAACATTGTTCCTTACGAGAATTTATGGGGAAAGAAATCACATTTGCCAAATGTTTTAGCAGTGGATGTCAGATTCACTCAAGCTTAGCCCATTACATCAGGACAGATGCTTACCTTAGATCCAGTGTCTCGACTCTTAGCTCTCAGCTTGTTGACCTGAGATTCAGCAATATCAGCTCTCTCCTCTGCTTCATCCAGCTCATGCTGCAGTTTACGGAACTTGCCCAGATTAGCATTGGCCTGTTCCTCCTGAAGAATTGATTCTTGTCAGAAAGTGATCCCAAACTTAATTTTATGTATTCCCTGTCTATTGACATGTGAAAACATGTCCTAAGAAAAAATAAATACAACAAATTAACTTACAGCCTCCTCAGCAGATCTCTTGTAGGACTTGACCTTCAGCTGGAGTTTGTCCACCAGGTCTTGAAGACGAGCCAGATTCTTACGATCCTCTTCAGTCTGAAAATACAGTCACAGGAAAAAGGTGTGTTAATTTTACCCTGTATGCTTTGCGAAATGTTTGTTTGATTTGGGGGCTTTATGTTTATATAAAGATAATTATTTGTCAAAAGAGTGACCTGGTAGGTGAGCTCCTTGATGCGTCTCTCATATTTACGGATTCCTTTCACAGACTCGCTCGCCTTCCTCTGTTCTAGTTCAACCTCATTTTCCAACTCTCTCACCTAGCGTGGCGAATATATTAGTTTCAATCTCACCAAATTTAATGCTCCGATTTAAATATAATTGAATAATTATAGATATTTTTACATTTTACAGATTTGTATAAACTAACCCTGGCTTCCAGTTTCTGGACCTGCTTCTTGCCACCCTTCATGGCGATCTGCTCAGCTTCATCCAGACGGTGCTGCAGGTCCTTGATGGTCTGCTCCATGTTCTTCTTCATACGCTCCAGATGAGCACTGGTGTCCTGCTCCTTCTTCAGCTCCTCAGCCATCATGGCAGCATCAGTGATGGCCTTCTTGGCTTTTTCTTCAGCATTCCTGCACTCCTGCACTGCCTCCTCCACCTCAGTCTGAAGCTGAGAATTGTCTCCCTCTAGCTTCTTCTTCTGATTCAGCAGGCTGGTGTTCTAAACATTGAGAACATTGACTTGATATCATCTCTCGATGACTAAGAGAGGGTTTGAGGGTTTTTTAAAGTGTCTTACCTGAGAATGCAGCAGCTGAACTCTCTCACTGACATCCAGAAGTTCCTGCTCAGCCAGTTTCCTTCCTCTCTCAGTCTGTTCCACCAGAGATCTCAGTTCATCCAGTTCAGCCTGCAGCAGATTGTTGCGTCTTTCCACGATGGCAATGTTCTCTTTGAGTTCATCATTACCCCGAAGAGCATCATCCAGCTGCAGTTGGGCATCCTATGAAATACAAATAAAATGATTGTAAGATTTTGTGTGATTGTTACCTAAGCATCATAATGTTTGAGATGATTGATCATACTTTGAGATGTCCATGAAGACCCTTGAGTTGTTTCTGAGCTTCTGCTGCCTGTCTGTTAGCCTGACTGAGCTGAATCTCCATTTCATTGAGATCTCCTTCCATCTTCTTCTTTATCCTGAGAGCTTCATTCCTGCTGCGAGTCTCTGCTTCAAGTGAGGTCTGCAGGGTATCCACCATTCTCTGCTGGTTCCTCTTGGCCTGCTCCATCTCTTCATCTTTCTCAGTCAGTTTGCGTTCAATGTCAGATTTGATCTGGTTAAACTCCAGTTGAGCTCTAAGGATCTTTCCTTCTTCATGCTCAAGTGAACCCTGACAGATCATATTTTAAAAAAAAATTCTACCTTGCTATTTTGTACCATGTAGGGTAATTCTTACAATTTCAAACATAACATACATTCTTTAATATAGCAAATGGTAGACAATCACAATACCTCAGCCTCTTCCAGAGCAGCTTGAATTTCAGCCTTTTCCTGCTCCAACTGTTTACGAATTTTCTCTAATTCATGAATACTCTTCCCACTTTCACCAATTTGCTCAGTAAGGTCAGAAATCTCCTCTGTTTCAATAATCAAAGAAATGGTTAATACATAAAAGCAAATACCATAATAATGTGATATAATGTTAAGATAGTGATGTATATACTGTACGTCAATGACACCTTGGAGGTTCTTGTTTTCTCTCTTTATGGTCTCCAAATGATCCAGAGATTCTTCATAAGAGTTCTTCAGTTTGAATAGTTCAGTGCTCAGAGATCTGGCTTCCTTTTGAGCACTTTCAAGCTCACTTTGAGCCTCCTCATATTTCTGCTTCCATTCAGCTAGGACCTGATTGACAGAATCAGTTAGTCTTTGATAAACTGTCATTGGAACCCAGGGTAAATAAGTTAAAGAGCATTTTCATAAGTGTGTTTTTTACTTTGTCAAAGTTTCTTTGCTTCTTGTCCAGAGCAGCAGCAGCAGCATTAGATCTCTCCACATCAACCATGAGATCTTCAATCTCATTCTGAAGTCTGTGCTTGGTCTTCTCCAGAGAGGAGCATTTAGCATTGACCGCTTCCACAGCTTCTTCTGCATCCTGGAGGCGCTGAGCAAGTTTCTTCCTGTATAAAATATTCAAAACAAATTATTGAACAATAATATTTGTTTTCTTTCTTTGTTGCTGAAGATGTGCAATTCTACATGATAAGGTTTAATGCTGTATTTCTTGTTTCATACTTAGCATCCTCAAGCTCTTCAGTCCTCTGGATGGCATCAGTTTCATACTTGGTTCTCCACTGGGCCACCTCAGAGTTTGCTTTGGAGAGACTACGCTGCAGTTCAGCTTTGGCTTCCTGCTCCTCCTCAAACTGCTCCCTCAGCAGATCAGAATCATGACGGGCAGACTGCACTGCGTGGGCCAGGGCATTCTTAGCCTGAAACAAATAAAAAATATATTTTAGCTATATGTCAAAACGCAATTGACAAATGGTTGAAATACTTCGATTGACTTGAAATACCTTCACTTCCTCTTCTAGTTGTCTCTTGAGGTCTTCAATCTGCTGGGTATAAGACTGCTTGCCTCTTGTCAGTTGAGATACCATGGAAACCTTCTCTTCCAGCTGCCTAGAGAGCTCCCCTAGATTGAAGTATAACCATTACAGAATTAGTTCATGATCTTGGGCATTTGTCTAGCAACACATACAGGTAATATCTTGTCGTAGGACATACCATTCTCAGTTTGCAGCTTAGCTTTTTGCATGGTTAAGTCATTAATGCTACGTTGCCCCTCCTCGAACTTTGATCTGTATTCAGACATCTGGTCATCAAGGGTTCTGCACATTTTCTCCAAATTTGCCTAACAGATTGATAATAATAATCACATCAGAGGAACACTATAAAAAAGTAAAAAGATACTGCGTAGTTCTACTCCTGAGTTTATGAAAAGCAAAAATTACATTCTCACCTTTGCCTTTGCAAGTTGCTCCATGTTTGAGACCACATCATCCAGTTCCAGTCTTAGTTCACTCTTCTCTTTCTCAAGCTTCTGCTTGACTCTCTGAAGGTTGTCAATCTGCTCTCCAAGATCAGCCACACTGTCGGCATGTTTCTTCCTCAGTGTAGCAGCGGTGGCCTCATGATGCAGAGTGGCCTCTTCAAGGTCTCTGCGCAGTTTCTGTAACTCAGCGTCACGTTTCTTGTTCATCTCAATCTGGGCAGCAGTGGCACCACCAGCTTCCTCCAACCGCTCACTGATATCCTCCAGTTCTCTGGCCAGATCTGCCCTCTGTTTCTCCACTTTGGCACGAGCGGCTCTCTCAGCCTCCAGCTCTTCCTCAAGCTCTTCAATCCGGGCCTGGTAATGTGAAGATCACCAACATTAAAGCTGGAAACTATCAGCATTGTTCTCTTATTGTTGAAATAAGGTTTACCTGCAGCTCCTTAAGTTTCTTTTGGAGTTGGGCTGCCATTGCCTGTTCATCTTCAATCTTGCTATTGAGCTGACTCATCTCAAAATCTTTCCTAAGTATCAGAAAATAATTAGAAAGCATTTATAAGATTAAAAATTCTCTACGGAAATAGTTATTTAACACTCTGGTAAAGGACAAACTTTTTAAGCCTCTCTTCCAGCTGTTGTTTGTCGTTCTCCAGGTCCATCACATTCTCTTGAGTCAACTTTAAGTCTCCCTCAAGCTTCCTCTTTGCCCTCTCTAGATCCATCCGAAGTTTCTTTTCCTGTTCCAGGGAACCCTCAAGCTGAAAGGGAAAGAAGTTTGACATTCATTTTTCTTCATGTTAAATATGTAATATGATTTTCATTTGTTTAATTGAGAGACCCTCACATCATCCACTTGTTGCTCCAGCTTGGCTTTGGCTTTAGTGAGAGTGTTGACTTTGTCTTCCTCACTCTGGAGGTCATCCAGCGTTTGCTGATGGGCCTCCTGTAGAGCTTTCTTCTCCTTGGTCAGCTTGGCAATGATTTCATCCAGACCTGCCATCTCTTCAATTAGGTTTTTTACCTGAGACAAATCACAGTATAAGCTGTATTATACATTTTAACACTGGTATCACGTTAAAAAGGTTTGGGTTGAGCTAAACCTTGTTCTCGGTGGCATGTTTCTCTTTCTCCACTTTGGCCAGAGTGAGCTCAAGATCATCAATGTCTTTCTTCAGCTCAGAACATTCATCCTCCAACTTTCTCTTCTTTGCAGTCAGCTCAGCATTCATTTCTTCTTCATCCTCCAGTCTCTCTGTCAGCTCTTTGACTTTGGCCTCAAACTGAATCTTGTTTTTGATTAGACCTTCACATCTCTCCTCAGCATCACAAAGATTATCTTGCTCCTGTTTATTAACAGTGTAGAAGATAAGTTTGTATTTCATGTTTTTTTTTAACTTTTCTATGTTATCAACACAATAAAGCTTGTAAACTCACAGCTTGCACAGCAAGTTGCAGATCATTCTTCTCTTGGAGAAGAGAAACCATCTTTTCTTCAAGCTCTTTTCTACGGGCTTCAGATTTGGCATAAGCCTCCTTTAACTTCAGGAATTCTTCCTTCATGTTTGCCATCTCTTTCTCTGCTTCAGCAGATCGTAGCAGAGGTTTGATCTTGAAGTAGAGCTTCATCCAGGGCCAATTCTTGACACCCATGAAGGCACGTACGTTCCACTGGATCACAAGCAAGGCATCCCTACAGTGTGAATAAAAAATTGTTTAGGTATTACTTATAAAACAACAGCTCTTGTGGCATTCTTCTGGAAATGAAAGGGGGAAAAGTTCTACCTGCGGTCAACAATCTTTTGGAATTCAATTCTTGAGAGAAGACCACGAGCTCGAGCCTGAATATTTGTGATGATAAGAGCAAGTCGGTCATCTCGCATCTCTTCAAGAGTTCCCAATAGACCAGCCTTGAAGAACACCTTGTAAAAGAAAAAGGACAGTCCCATTTATTTAATTAAACACAATAAATAAATCTAGAGGTTTTGAGATTATCATGACTTTTATTAGGTTACCTTAGTATGTCCAAATTTGTACTGACTGTGGTCAATATCCAAAGATCCCAGTAGTTTTTCAGCTCCTTTCCTGCTGTCAATGAACTGACCATCTGGAATGGCAGCAGGATTCAGGATACGATATCTGTTGTTGCATATATAGAAGAGAGTCATTCAAGCTTCTTGCTTTTCAAACAAGCCATGTGAATGGCCTATAATCATGCATTTTCAGTGGGTGGACCTAAGGAATGAAACAACTTGCCCTGGTCAGATCTGCAACCTCCATGCATGATTTTAAAACAAAACAAAATACTTACTTTCTGGTCTTTGACACACAATGTTCAGCTAGAATATTTTGTGCCCACTAAAGTGTATGAATGAATGAATTTTATTGAAAGATTTTTTTATAATGATATTGTCATCATCTCAAATTCTATACTTTGTGAAAATGAGGTTTTAGTTTTCTTTCAACCACAAAATGGGAGTTGAGGTGGGAGCTTTCTTTGACATGCTATATACCTCTGTTTGAAATCTCCATACAGGATCCTGTTGGGGAAGCCCTTTCTGCAGATTCTGATGCCCTCCAGCACACCGTTACAGCGCAGCTGGTGCATGACCAGAGGATTCTCCATCGCCCCAGGAGTCTTGGTCTCATTGGGGATGATGCAGCGCACAAAGTGAGGGTGAGTGGACCTCAAGTTGGTCATCAGCTTGTTCAGATTCTCCTGTGAATAGAGATCTTTCAAGATACTGCCTATTTGTTGGATGTCATATAATTTAAAACTATTCCAAAACAACATCATGTTACCCTATGAAGGGCAGACACTGTCTGGAAAGAAGAGCCCTTTTTCTTCTTCTCCTTCCCACCTTTGGCACCTCCACCCTCTATTAAAAACATATTTATATGAACCTTGCATGAAATGCTTATTTGTCAAGAACTATTTTTCTTTCTGTGACATCATCAATACCACACACCCGAGTCTGCGCCAGCATAACCAGCAAACAGGTAAGAGAGCAGTTTCATGGTGGACTTCTGATAAAGGCCGACAACAGTCTCATTGAGAGGATCCTTGTTCTTCACCAGCCAGTTATTGATGTTGTAGTCAACAGTGCCAGCGTAGTGAACCAGGGAGAAATGAGCCTCTGGTTTACCCTTGATAATCCTGGGCTTCTGGAAATTGTTTGATTTACCCAAGTGGTTGTCATAAAGCTTAGCTTTAAATGTTGCATCACTGGCTTTGGGGAACATGCACTCCTCTTCAAGGATCGACATGATACCCATGGGCTAGCAAAACAGAATAAAACGTTTAAAAGTAGTTCCAATATTTGTCCTGTATTTCAGGACCTCTCAGTTTAAAAAAACTCACCTTTTCGATGAGATCAATACAGGCCTGCAAGTCCATGCCGAAGTCAATGAATGTCCACTCAATACCCTCCTTTTTGTATTCCTCTTGCTCCAGAACAAACATGTGGTGGTTGAAAAATTGTTGCAACTTTTCATTTGTGAAGTTGATGCACATCTGTTCAAACGTGTTGAACTGAAACAAAAATGTAGGATCAATAATGAAATTGAGACATGATCTTCTACTTGTGAGTAGATTCCTTTCCTAGTTTTCATAGTCATGCTACATTAAAACTTATAAGACTGTGGTGGTTCTTTAGGGTCACCTACTTTACATGTCAGTATACTTATACAAGTTTGTAAGATAACTTTATCTTTGTGGAAAATAGTCTAAATGTTCAAACAATACACCTGAATATTTGCTTATAAATCTATGCCCTATGCAACCAAAAGGGGTTGCTAGCAAATTTGTGCCATCTTATTTAACAGGATTATTCCCTCTATAGCAACCTTGTTCAATAGTGACTAATGGAGAACAACAATGCAATACTCACATCAAAGATCTCAAATCCAGCAATGTCCAGCACACCAATGAAATATTGGCGTGGCTGCTTGGTGTCCAGGGATTGGTTGATTCTTACAACCATCCAAAGAAACATCTTCTCATAAACTGATTTGGAGAGGGCACCAACTGCATAGTACACCTGTTCAGGAGAGATGATACAGAAACATATTAGAGAAAATGTGTTTTTTTATGTCATATTCACAGTATGATAATGATGCCATGAAGTTGTTCCCACCTGTTGGACACTTTGTCCCTTGGTGACCCACTCGTTTCCTACTTTGACTCTTGGATGGCACAGAGCCTTAATGAGATCAGCAGAGTTCAGGCCCATCAGATAAGATGATTTATCAGCATCTGTCATCAATAACAGAAGGTGGTTGAATGAATCACCGTCAACAAGCAGCTACAAGTTACATGTCAGCATTTTATCATAATACTGACCCTCAGTGCCATCGGCCTCGGCCTGCTCCTCTCTTTGCTTCTGTTTGAACCTCATGTTGCCGTAGTGCATGATGGCACCAATCAGCTTATAGATGCTGTTCTTCTCCTCTTGAGTGAAGCCCAACACATCAAAAGCTTCCTACAGCAAAAGTACGTAACATAAAAAGTTAACAAATACCACGTTCTTTTTTTCTGTTAATTAGAATTTGTATATTTGTATACTTCATATAACACACATCAGTAGCCATCAGCTCATCAGAATCATTAATTGATGCTACTTGTGTTTCTCCTTGGGAGATGAAGGCATAGTCATAAGGGTTTGCTGTGATCAGAAGCATCTCTAAAAAGAAAAGACAATTAACAATTACAAGTCTTTTTATGTGTTTTGTTTCTATAGGTCGTGTGCACATGACGTCACAGTGCCGATGGAGGGCAGCAAGTAACTTTCTCCATAGGAATTCACAATAACAAACTCAAAATACCTGTGTTTTGCATCGTTTTTGACTGTTCAAATCGATCAAACCATGAAAGGTGTTCATGTTTATTGTGTAGCAAACGTTGATGTTCATGAAGGGAGAAAATGCGAGTATTGACTGAGAAACGGAGATAAAAGTGGCTTTGTAAACCTGAATCTGCGGTTGGGATGAGCCGAGCCGGATGACTATCTAAACTGCTTAATGACCAGGGGCCTCATGTATCAACGCTGCGTACGCACAAAAACGTTGCGTACGCCAGCTTTCACGCTCACGGTCGGATGTACTAACAGTGAAATTAATGTGAGAATGTGCGTTCCTCCACGACAACTTCATGTCAGGCATGAGTTTTTTTGTGCGTATGCACATTTACAGCTTTGTCCGTATGCAATGTTTTAGTATGGAATCAACGCAAGTCTTTGTACATGAGGCCCCAGGTGAGCTCAAATTTACTGCTCAAGAACCTTGTCATGGCGCTGAAAAGATCGAGTCCTGATTAAACGGATAAAATGATAAATCTCGCCCATATAAGTCCATTATGACGAAACAGCTTAACGTACCAGAACAACGACCACTTAAAAACAAATTTCTATTAAACCTTAATTGTCATGAACACAAGCTACTGTTAAAAGAACAAGCACTTATTCCAGGAATAAGAATAGTCTCACGTTAAGCTTGTTACTCATTAAAGTTCATTATAAAGAAATCACATAATGTGGCTCAAGGCAGCGACAAACTGAGAACATAAAACTTTTCTGTTATCATGTTTATGTTTGATATCAGTGATAAACAAATGTATTTATTTTCATTAAGCTGTTTCCTTATAATGGACTTCTATGGGGAAGAAACGCTTAACGCGAGATTTTTCTCTTTCTCCATTTAATAAGGGCACGTTCTTTTAACGGAAGCTAGTATTAATTACAAGTAAGATTAATCAAAAATTTGGGCTTATCTGGTCGTAGTTCAGGTCATTAAACATAGGTACTTTGAGTTTGTGATAGTGAATTCCTATGGAGGAAAATCACTTGCTGCCCTCCAGCCGTGCCTCGCACGTCCTAAAAACCACGTGACTGCACACAACCTATTGTGTTACACACGTTTTTTCATAGCATGTATTTTCCCACCTAGTAGTTCTGGCTTCTTCTGAGACAGGATCTGGTAGAAGATGTGATAGTCTCTCTCAGCTTTGAGCTGGAAAGTCACACGAGACTTCTCCAGAAGATCTGTCATGCACAGTATTTGCATTAAAAGCCTGAACTTAATGCATATGCCACAAAACAATATGTGAAGCGAAACTTACAAGTTTCAATATCTGCAGAAGCCAGTTTGCCACTTGCAGCAAAATGGATGCGGATAAATTTGCCCTGTTTGGGAAGATAAATACAAACACGTCTTCATCTGAAAATACTGTAAAGTGGCTCATCTGTCTTCCCTGCCATTTCATTTACTTACGAATCTGGACGAGTTGTCATTTCTGATGGTCTTGGCATTACCGAAAGCCTCCAGAGCAGGATTACACTGGATGATTTGATCCTCCAGAGTTCCCTTAAAAACACAATATTCCAAATCAGTGCTTGTGTGTATGTGGCAATCAAAAAAGGTAGTGTCATTCATTTTTCTTTTCAGAATTTATTTGAATTCTTCTCAGGTAACCTTTTTGTCACTGGTTTCCTTTCTGCTACTACCAGCAGCAATGCTGGCGAAGTACTGAATGACTCTCTTGGTATTCACAGTCTTTCCGGCACCGGATTCTCCACTTCAAATAGAAAGAGAAAGTGTTAAGCGTTACAGTAGTTTCTTAACATAAACAAATAACAAACGGTTGAAACGACAAACATAACTTCAGTCCAAACTTTTCAGTGTTAGTTTTCACCTTCACTGTTAGCCCTTACCTGCCATTTCTACAGTAATATATTGTCAACACTGTTGCCAGCTAGTTACTGTAGGTGTTTTACAGTAAACTACTGCAATGACAGTCTGAAGATGCATCATTAAAAGAATCTATTAACTCACTGAAGTCACAGTCTTAGATGAACATCAAGTGTAAATAACAGATGAACGCATGCAATCTGTCAAGATCTCACCAGAGGAGAATTAAACACAAACATCATTAACATCTTCACTTATTACAGACACCACTTTCACTTTATTTCTGTCATCTCTGTAAGATCTTATTGAGAATTAACAGAGATTTAACTCTAGTTCATTATAGTGGTTTCATTGTGTTGTAAGTCACCATTATGGTGATCAGTGTTTGCTTTAGTTGGACTCTTGACTTTATTGTGGCTTGTACCTCTTTCGGTAGTTGCATTAGTATTTTGTAATGTACACTTATGCAATTACACGGAAAGCGAGTTTTCAGGAAATGCAACCTTATGTTTGCTTAGTAACTGAAAATACATCAGACAGAAGTTGATTATTATGTAATAATTATATAACATTGATGATTTATTAAGATATGTTTGGTAAAGTGATCACAGCTGTTATGAAAAAATCTTTCTTTGCAATTGAGACACACTTAGACACTTGACATACAAATCTCATCAATGGTGACAAACAATCATGAATGAGTTTTGTACTATGCACCCAGCATGCATTGCAGCATGAAGCAGTTCAGTTGATTGTCACCATTGTTGAGATTCATATGTGGATTGTTGATGTCTCTGTGTGTCCGACTCATTATGTAGATTAATATTTGTCTATATATTATGAGAATGCTATAGATTTTTTTACTGGTTCACTTCATGACAATTGTCCCATCATATGGTCACTTTTGAGCATAATGTCCTTTTCCGAAACAAACATGTTTAGAGCACACAGTCAGAAAGAGCCAACAGCCCAACTATAAGAAACACTGATCACACTAATGGTGACTTACAAAAATTCAACCTCAATAAGAGCTTTTGTAGACGTCTGACCTACAGTAACTAGCTGCAACAGTGTTGCCAATATATAACAGTGTTGATAAGCAGAATCAGACTCACGTGATGAGAATAGACTGGTTCTCTCTGTCTGTAAAGGACAATATAAAGGATATGAAATATGACATGAACAATGACATTCTGACCATGTTGATTTGTGTTGAGTAGACGCACCTGACAGCATGTACTGATAGGCGTTGTCAGAGATGGAGAAGATGTGAGGAGGAGCTTCACTCCTCTTCTTTCCTCTGTAGGCGACGACAACTTCTTGGTTGTACACCGGAAGCCCCTTGTAGGGGTTGACAGTGACACAGAAGAGCCCAGAGTAGGTCTGTGAGAGATGAAATGATATGTGACTACTGCTGTAGATAAATGTATGGCTAATTAAGATCCTAAAGAGCTGCGTTTTACTAACGTAGATCATCCAGGCCGCGTAACGCTCTTTGAGGTTAAACAGCACAGCGGGCTCGTGCAGGAAGGTGAACATCGCCATGTCCTCGATTTTATCAAACTTTGGCGGGTTCTGAGGATGAACATCTACTTCCTTCACAGTTACTGTCTGTGGATACAAAACACATAAACATGCATCACATTGCAAATCTAAACCATTTTCTGTAGGTATTGAACAATCCAGAGTTGAAATTCTGATCTCCAAGCTTACCTTTCCAAATTCAGTGTCAGCAGTGACTTTGTCACCATCTCGACTTGTGATGGAGGCTTTGACATACTCAACCTCAGGGTCGGGCACAAAGCATTCCTTCTTCATGTCAAAGGGGCGAGTTTGGGCCTCCAGACGTTCCTTGTCTGACTTCCGTAAAAACGGAGCAGCAGGCCCAAACTCAGCCATTACAGCATCCCCCATCTTTCACCCTTCAAGAGCATTTACAATGAACCTTGATTTGATGCATAACTTACTAAGTTAAGATACAACTAGTGCACAAATCAGTGTTTTATAAGTAAATAAGACATTTAATTGAGACATTTGTTCAGTATTTACTCTTACTTATTGTTCAGTGTTTATTATTCAACTACTCACCCTTGTTCTTCAACTCTTCAAATACTGATGGTTTAAAGCCCTAGTTCCACAAAAAGCGAAATCACGTCACTGTTCTGTGATTTCTACTACTGAAATGCATACAATTTACAGTTATATCAGTACACATATGAAATAATAATCAGGCAACCCAGTTCATCTTTTCACTCACCAGTAAAGAATTCTTTTGACTATGAGGTAAATGTCTATTAGGAGGTAAAGCTCCCCACAACTTACCGTATGCAGAAGAAAGTTGATGATGACACAATTGAAATCTCTCGGCTTCTTTTATAGTGCAATTGTTCCTCTAAATATGGTGTTTGGCATCACACAATGCATACTGCTCACTCAGTTTGGTTAGGAAGGATGGGGTGGGTGGGTTTGCCGGGGATAGGTGGGGGGCAGGTTCTATTGTATGTCAGTCTCTGGGAGTTAATAATAAAAGAATTATTAACTATGATCAATTATGAACACAATCATATAATAGATATTGTGTATGTATTTGTTCAACAGAAACATAATTTAAGAAAAAGACTATAGACTATAGAAATATAGGTAAATAAAAATAAAATATACTTCATCCTACAAGTATCCTACAGGCATGATTCTGTGAAACAGTTTTTTATATGCAAGACGGCAGTACTGTCTGTTACAAAATCTAAAGTATGACAGGGATTCGTTCAGTGTGAAATGTATCTTTAATGTTATACAAGATAAACACTGTATTCTTTATTCATCCAATTTTAATAGATTCATCAATAAAGTGTGTAGACACTGACAAGTTCTTCTGCCTTCCACTAGAGGCATCAGCTGTTTAACAGTTATTAGTTGGTCAGAGTCAAGGTCAATATCTGGATAGTGTGAATATTTTAGTTTGCACTATACAAGTGATGAGGCATTTGTCTCCTTCACTCTTCACTTGAGGACAGATCTCACTGTGACATTCTTGTTGAGTGCCTTTGTTTGATTGAAAGGAACAGCTTGCATGTTCTACCCAGGGCCGGTGCCAAGGGGGGAACTCGCGGGCCATGCCCTCCCCACAGGGTTGTTGTGCCCCCCACATGACACAGTTTTACTACCTACTACATACAGTTGTAATACCTACTGAAAAGAATTAATCAAAAGGTTTAAAGAATTTTAAACCAAGTGGAAATGAACATGGTAGCCTAGCCATGTTGTGTTTACTTTGTAAAAAAAAGATGAATCTAGTCCGGTTGTTGTGATGATGCGTCATTACGCAGCGTATTAATGTATGTGTACGTGTGGAGGGAAGCCGATAGCAATTAGCAAAGTTACAGACGCTCCATGCTTCACAAACAGAAGGCTCAGTCAGTTCAGCTTTGGAAAAGGAAAATTTACAACCGAATGGAAGGACACAGTTTTAAGGAGGTTTTTAAAAGGTACGCGTGTTTCATTTACTTTTAGCAAGCCTTGGTGTCGAAGGAGCGTTACATCACAGCATAGGTTAGAATTGTCAACCTGTTGTTTTTGTTGTGACTGTGTGTGGTAATATTGTTTAATGTGTGTTATTCTTGTTCACTTGTACGGAAAATAGCATCCTGCACGAGTGGTAAGTGTGCCCTTGAACAAATGTGGTAGTTTTGACTTTTTTTGCGTTAATGATGCTGATTGTGTGCCCTCCCACTGGGAGCCACTTGCCCTCCTGTTAGTCGTGGTCTGACGCCGACTCTGGTTCTACCCGACTACTTCCATTCACAGAAGGTGACAGTGACCTCTTTCTATTTGTTCTGTAACTAATAGCAGTGTTTTCTCATACAGTATGGACACCCACCCAAAAATCACTTAATTGAATGGGTTATTTTTTCTAAATACCTTTAACTCCTTGGTTAAACTTAAACATCAGTGTGTAGTGAGGTAATGAAATAATATATTTGTTTTTTGACCAGAAAAATATATTATGTTTGCGTTCTGCTGCATAACATTTTCTTTAACAGCATCAATTTGACATACAGATAACCAGCATTTCATTGCCGTTTTCCAGAAGCAGTTCAACTGAGTCGGAACTTGCAAGCTGATAAGTCTGAGGTCAAGACACTCGCGGTCTAACAAGGAGCAAGAATTGTGTGCTGAGTGTTAACAGTTCACCATCTCACACCTGCTGATATAGTGTCTAACAATCTGAAGGGTGTTAATCAGGAAACCTCCAGAAGGCACTTCCTAAGACCTTCCTGTGAGATTCCTTAAGAGTTTACAAATGGTCCGATGTCACACTTGAGTGTAAGCTGCTTAAGAATAACAGCACTGCCCACTCAACACTCTAACGTTGTTATTATTATTGTGCATAAATAGATTTGACCTATCCAATGATGATGGATCAGGTCACAAAAGGATATACTGTTACCTTTGTGATGCTTCTGTTTCTTTCCGTTTGCCCTTGAGTATAAAGATAACAGTGTGAAATTCTTCCTGAGTGCTTCGGGCTGATTGAGGACAGCTCGGACCACACGCTGAGACCTCGAGTGAAGCAGGTGCTCCCTTTGTAAAAAGCACATAAATAAAAGCATCTAGTTATAGATGCTGGCACACTTGTTGGCTGTATTGTCTTTACTGAAGTTACAAGGCCAACCGAGGGAGAGCAATCTGCCATTAGTCACAGGCTTCATATTATTGTCAGTGTCCTTTATACGGTTAAATTTGCTTTATTTCTCTCTCTCTCCCTGTCTCTTCTATATCCCTCTGTAATTAGAAATTATAATAATGCAATATACTCTCATAAAATCAAACTTTTTTTACATAAAATGTAATGTACATTTGTGTCAAATATCGTATAATTTTAAGTTTAGGATAACAATGTTCAAGTGATTTTAACTGGTTCTACAATCAATCTTGTAGAAAACGTTCAATAGAAAATTCATCCCTTAAAAAGCATAAACAAATATGGTATCATTTGAAGGGACAGATGGTTGGTTTCCTCCCCCTCCCCACCTCCCTGTTTTCAGCTCTTCACTGTTGACTCCACCTTCAATCATCTGCCCATTTCTGACCTGCTCATCACCTCTAATTTTAAATCTACAATTTCCAGCACACTCACATTGCTTTAACCTTGAAAACTCAGCTTTTGTACTCAATAATTACTTATTTGCTGTCAGAAAGAGCGGTTTCTTTCGTAACATAGTTTTGGTTTTCATAGATTCAAGGACAATGCAGAAATGACAGATTTTCTTCAGTATTTTCTTTTTGGTAAAAAAAATAAGCATTTGTCTCTGTGTTTGTTAATTGTATTTGCCTGACTAAAGCACTGTCTTAAAGCAAGCCCTGTATCATAAATTTAATTAGATAACATTTTTAAACATTGGGAATCTGTGCTTTCAACTCTGTAAATTGCTACTTTTCTATATTGGTTTTAAAAATGCCAGTTTCTTATTTTATTCTGTTATGCGCATGATTTCCTAATATTTTCTATGGACAATAAGTGAATCTTAGATAATCACCCCTCTAAATGTTTTAGTGGTATGAAATCTCCCAATGTATTTAAGTTGAATGCAGTGGCATCTTATTCTTGTCAAAACACCCTTAGCAGAGAAGCAGAGACTTATTGCACATTCATTTTATTGTACACAACTACAGGTAAGGAAGTCAAGAAGCAACACTCAGCCACACTGAAAGATCCACGTGAGAGCTTCACTCTTCGTCGTGCCCTTTCTGTGAGAGGAAAAGACATGAAAATGGGTTTGGATAGAAGGTACGCTGAAAAAGCTGTTTATAAATTAAGCTGTTTTCTAAAAGCTTACTGAGTCAGAGTTATCTTTGGAAAAACACAAAATATTGCTCATGCGCACCACCTTATACACTGGAGATACATTAAAAACAATAGGTAAGTAGTCATTTAGAGTACTAATTCATGGCAAAGTGATTGATGTTCTCAGAAAAAAACCTACTAATATTATAATTAGGATTTCAGAAGATTTGTATTCAAACTAAGTTCTTTCCAGCATCACTGATCAGTTCCAACGACTATTAAACTGTCCCTCTGATGTCAGTTACCGTAGATCCTGAATCACGACTCCTGGCTCTCAGCTTGTTGACCTGAGATTCAGCACTATCAGCTCTCTCCTCTGCTTCATCCAGCTCATGCTGCAGTTCTTGGCAAGATTAGAATTGGCCTGTTCCTCGTAAATAATCAATTACTGTCAGTAAGTGATTGGGTATAGCTAGATTTTTTTACAAAGTTAAGTTTGAACTTACGTTCCATGTGAAAATAGGTCCATACAGGACAAACAAAAAAATAGAAATAATTATCTTGGACTTACAGCCTCCTCAGTAGATCTCTTGTAGGACTTTCAGCTGGAGTTTGTCCACCAGGTCTTGAAGACGAGCCAGATTCTTACGATCCTCCTCAGTCTGCAAATACAGTCAAAGGAAAAAGTGTGTTCATTTAGCCTTGTATGCTTTTATGGGCTTTGTTATATAAAGAAAGGTATTTTTCCTTCCTCATGCTCAAGTGAACCCTGACAGATCATGTAAAGAATTATTATTATTTTTATACCTGCCTATTTAATACCTGCCTATTTTAATAATCGTTCACTGCCTTGGTAACACAAGAGACTGAGCTATAACGTCTCTGCACGCATTCTACTAGCCCAATAGACAACCGTGCCGAAAATTCCAAGCCGAGAACTGTTTGTAATCGTGCCGTGTCGAACCAGGCTCACTTGGAAACATAACTGTAACCATTTCAGACCATGTTTAGGTTGGTTGAAAAGCGCTCTAAATGTCAAAATGTAATTGACAGATGGTTGAAATACTTCAATTGACTTACAATACCTTAATTTCCTCCTCTACTTGTCTCTCTAGGTCTCTAGCTGCTTAAATTGAATTTAGCTCCCCTAAATTGAAAACCAATTCCTGATAATGGGCATTTGTCTAGCAACACATACAGGTAATACCTTGTCACAGGACATACCATTCTCAGTTTGCAGCTTAGCTTTTTGCATGGTTAAGTCATTGATGCTACGCTGCCCCTCCTCGAATTTTGTTCTGTATTCAGACACCTGGTCCTCAAGGGTTCTGCCCATTTTCTCCAAGTTTGACTAAACAGATATAAAAAGAAAAGAAATGTCACAGTATAGTTCTAATGGACACCTGAGTTGATGAGAAGCATCCAAAATATGAATTTCTCACCTTTGCATTTGCAGGTTTCTCCATGTTTGAGACCACATTGTCCAGTTCCAGTCTTAGTTCACTCTTCTCTTTCTCAAGCTTCTGCTTGACTCTCTGAAGGTTGTCAATCTGATCTCCAAGATCAGCCACACTGTCGGCATGTTTCTTCCTCAGTGTAGCAGCGGTGGCCTCATGATGCAGAGTGGCCTCTTCAAGGTCTCTGCGCAGTTTCTGGAACTCAGCGTCACGTTTCTATGGGATCAGAATTGTTGCAATATTCGGAATAAATAAACTATGATCCGCAAATAAATATAGAGAGTTTCACAAACATTTTTTAAATCCACATATGCACAAAAAGCGAACCATTTATTTATTTGTAGATCACTTTCTGCACATTCGTGGATCTCTTTCTGTGCATTTGTGAATCGCTGCACGCATTTGTGGATCAGTGCATGCATTTGTGGATGGCTCTCTGTGCATTTGTGGATTTTGAAACATTTCTAACGTCAAAACGCGCACACAATCCACAAATAGGTGGACTCCGCCCACTATCTACGCAAGCCAATCGGGTAACTTCCGCTTCCGGCACGTTCTAACTTCAGCCAATCACGTTTTGTTCTGCACTAAGATTCAGGGAGCTAACATGGCGGCTAGTGGCGGTCTAAAATGCGTGATATACTAAGAAATGTGAATGGCCTCTTCTTTATACTACTCAGTAATGATTGTTTGTGTTTCTATGCATTGTCCGTATGTTAGTAACAAACGACTGAAATGTTTATGACTTGATAACAGCGTGCACGGACTGGGGTGGACAATCCCGGTGACTGATTTGGTCTGCTGCAAGCCATCCGTTTTATTGTCTTTATGTACCAAAGTGATAAATTCCGATTTTGGCATTCGATAAAATATAATCTGTTTCCCCGATACTGCATGGGTAAGCAGCTAGTTCGCGCCGCACACTCAGCGTGGCGTGGAGTTTCAAGGTGCGCAGCGTTTGCATTGCAATGCGCACTGCAGCTGTCGGTGTAGGCTACTACCAGTATAACGATGGCAGAATTAACGTGGGGGAAATCATCAGCACTGTGAATTTCTATGTCATTCATAATTCAAAATAAAACGTAATTTAATCAGTCATCTCTGTTTATCCCATTCCTGAATGATCTCTGCTGCTGTGGCTAAACTGTTCTGTATAGGCTACTGTCTAACTCTTTGCCATGACAAAAATGATCACTGTAAGAAACACTACCCATAACATTAACAATAGTAAGCGTTGTCTTTATAGTGGTAGCAGCGTAAGTAGGCTATATTGCAAGATGACCATGTGGGACAATTCTGTCCACAATTCCCCACACAGAAATACTGTAGTAGTATAATACATTTACTATCATATGAACAGCTCATATAAAGTTTCCCATAATAACGCAAAGAACATACATCAGAATTAGAAGGAGCTTTATTGCCCAAATGTGCTCTACGCACGAGGAATTTGTCTTAGTGAGAGAAGCTGCCAGTGCACATACAGTTGAAAGTGACAAGTGACGAGACACAGGTAACAAAATATAAAAAAATAAATATGTAATAGACATTACACATATGAAAAAAAACAATATATGTCAAAAGAGCAGCGGATGCTATATTGTATGCATGTGCTACATATATACAAGTTATAAGGTGCTTTATACAAATTGTGTAAGGGAATGGGATAGCTGTATGATATATTAAATCAGTAACATATGTATAATAAATAAATATGAGTATAAGTGAGTAGTTTAGTATTGCACATATTTATTGAACAGTGGGGAGAACATTTAACTGTTCATGGGGTAGATGACCTGAAGGAAGAAACTTTATTTGGCTGTTTTGGTGCTCAGTGCTCTGTAGCGCCGACCAAACGGCAGCAGTTCAAAGAGAAAGTGTGCTGGGTGTGAGGGGTCCAGAGAGATTTTGCGAGCCCTTTTACTCGCTCACTCTGGATGAGTACAGTTCTTGCAGTGGGAAGGGTAGTACCAGTGATTCGCTCAACAGTCTGAAATATCCGCTGTAGTCTTCGGAGGTCTCGAGTGTTTGTATGTGTCCCGAGCATGTAAACTGAAATTGAGAGAGAATATGTCGCCTCTAAATGCAGCAAGTTTTAAATGACTTCATCGATCAACACAAGGTTACAATGGTAGAGAACTTTAATAAACTTGATCGCTTAGCAACTTTCAAAACAAGTCTTGTACGTCTCTTGATCTACACGACGTGGAGGAGCGATTTTTTTTAACAGACTGATTTGACCCTACCTGAGCATGCTTGTTTTTTCTAAACAAAAACATGTAAAACAAAATAATTGCCTTTTGTATTGCAGTTAAAGTAGCCTAGTAAAAACAGGCTACGGACACATTTTTTTATTAAAACTGTGCATCGTTCTGTTATCATTTTTATTGAGGTTCTGTAAATTTGCACCAACAAGCCCAAACAATTTGCTTTTGTTTTCATATATTCATATTTTTCTTATATTTAACTTCAGCTGTTTGGGCTATACCTTGGTTCTTGCGTCTCATTCTTCAGTGTTCTGCATTTACCAATAAATAGACTACATAAAAAGTACTTATTTTGTTTTAAATTTATATCTTTATCATTTAAAAACCAACAATGTATGCTAACCCCATTTAGGAGCTTTTTTAGGCCTATTTGGCACTGAATATAGAAGGAATGCGGTTATAATATAGCAAACCGCGCTATTGAACTATAAAAAAGCCAATATCACTGCAAGGAAAATTCCTTCACCGTGACAGCGCTACGTTCCCGACTACATTACAGTACATTACACGTCACATGTCTTTAGGATGTGTGTGAACGCACGCACAGGTTCCAGAAAATCACTGGCAGTGTGAACCAAAATCAACCGATCCCGTCATCCCGGGACAAATCTTCCGCATATTTTCCGGGATCTCTGTATGAAAAGGGCTTTACTGAAATGCCATGTAATATCCAGTGCCTTTTGTGCATTTGTATGGAGAACCCATTAATTTGTACAATTAGCTTCAATTCATTTTTATTTGGCAATTTCATATTTTGCTTCATACTTTTTTCATCGAAGAGAAAAGTTGTGTTGCCTCCCTTGCGTTCTTATTGACCCCGCTGTTTTTTATTTGCCAATAAATAAATGAAATAAACAGTATTTTAAAGATGTCCTATGTGTCATTTAAAAGGCAGCAATATATACATAATTATAACCCAACAATATTGATTTATTTAGCACCAGGAAAAATGGAGACATATATCGTATAACACGCTATAAGAGCACTGCCACAACCCTTTTTATTAACTACAGTAAATAGTAAATTGATTATCTGCAGTTGTATACCAATATTTACTATGGTAAGGTTCGAAAACACAAATTTTACTAGGCCTACATCATTTACTTTTGGGGTTGCTGTGTGAATTTGAGAATATATTGTGTGCACAAGATCATAGTCAAAGGATCGGCATCCTTTGTTGTGGCAAGAGTTAAGACAGTATACAGAACAGTTAAACCACAGCAGAGATCATTCAGGAATGGGATAAACAGAGATGACTGATTAAATGACGTTTTATTTTGAATTATGAATGACATAGAAATTCACAGTGCTGATGATTTCCCCCACATTAATTCTGCCATCGTTATACTGGTACTAGCCTACACCGATAGCTGCAGCGCATTGCAATGCAAACGCTGCGCACCTTGAAACTCCACGCCACGCTGAGTGTGCGGCGCGAACTAGCTGCTTACCCATGCAGTATCGGGGAAACAGATTATATTTTATCGAATGCCAAAATCGGAATTTATCACTTTGGTACATAAAGACAATAAAACGGATGGCTTGCAGCAGACCAAATCAGTCACCGGGATTGTCCACCCCAGTCCGTGCACGCTGTTATCAAGTCATAAACATTTCAGTCGTTTGTTACTAACATACGGACAATGCATAGAAACACAAACAATCATTACTGAGTAGTATAAAGAAGAGGCCATTCACATTTCTTAGTATATCACGCATTTTAGACCGCCACTAGCCGCCATGTTAGCTCCCTGAATCTTAGTGCAGAACAAAACGTGATTGGCTGAAGTTAGAACGTGCCGGAAGCGGAAGTTACCCGATTGGCTTGCGTAGATAGTGGGCGGAGTCCACCTATTTGTGGATTGTGTGCGCGTTTTGACGTTAGAAATGTTTCAAAATCCACAAATGCACAGAGAGCCATCCACAAATGCGTGCACTGATCCACAAATGCGTGCAGCGATTCACAAATGCACAGAAAGCGATCCACAAATGTGCAGAACGCGATCCACAAATGTGCAGAAAGCGATCCACATATGTGCAGAAAGCGATCCACATATGTGCAGAAAGCGATTCACAAATGCACAGAAAGCGATCCACGAATGTGCAGAAAGCGATCCACATATGTGCAGAAAGTGATCTACAAATAAATGCCATTGAAATAAATTTGTAAATATTTTTTATTTGCAAATCTCATTGTATTTATTTGTGAATTCCATTTCTTTTTGTGGAACGTCTAACATATATTTATGGTTCGCTTTTTGTGCATATGTGGATTTAAAAAATGTTTGTGAAACTCTCTATATTTATTTGCGGATCATAGTTTATTTATTCAGAATATTGCAACAATTCTGATCCCATACGTTTCTTGTTCATCTCAATCTGGGCAGCAGTGGCACCACCACCGGTCTGATCGGCCGGTCTTTTCCCTTTAGGCTTGTTCGAGCTCATGCGGCGCTTTGCAAGATTAGCTGCTTGCAGTAGAGGGAGGAGTTGAAAAAGGAGCAGTCAAGTCGGACACCTGGAAAAAAAGTCGAACACCACGTGTTTCCTTTTCAAAGTGCGATTGAAGTGGATTAGAATAGTGGATTTGTCCAATAAACAAACATTTAAATTAGAACGTAAGTAGCAACCATAAACTCTTCATATTGCAAATGTTATGTGCTGCTTAACACTGTGTGCCTAAAAATCATGGTAAACATAAGCATATATTATTAAATTACCAACGGAGTCTGTATTCATTTCATTTTTATTTTATTAAACAACACAAAATAACATGTTTATTATATTTGTACAAACAGAGTTTTAGCTGTTTTAAAAACATGCATTAATAAGTATTAGTTGAACTGAGGGTGTTATAATAAACCCGAAACGCACGTGATCGTTGTCTAGCCAATCATGAAAAGCTATGTCGTCATCACAGCCTGGTGCAGCTGCTCCTGAGATGCTGCGCCAGCTGAGCAAGCTGGCTGTTCTCGAAATGCTCTCGCAGTACTTTGATGCCACACGTGAAGGTCACGTGGCATCGGCTCCGGTTCAAGTCGGACAAAATTTCTAACCGGTATGCTTCAAGTCAGATTTCGATCGACCTGCGCAGCGGTCGATCAAGTCGAACAAGCCTTTTGTGTTTGTTTTTGACAGCTCCCCATGTGCGCGTCTCTGCTCCGCCCCTCTAGCTATTACATTTACATTTATTCATTTAGCAGACGCTTTTAGCCAAAGCGACTTACAAGTTGGGTAAACAATGGAAGCAATTGGGTCAGCATTAGGACAACAAAAAGCATAAGTGCAATAAAACATGTCTCACAAAGCGTACTATAGTGTACAGAGCTAAGTTTTTTAAGATTTTTTTTTTTTTATATAGATAGAGTGGGAAAGAGACAGAAGTCAGAACTGATCAGTCAGGTGTTGATGGAAAAGATGTGTTTTCAGCCGATTCTTAAAGATGGCTACAGAATCTGCTGAACTTGTAGCAGCGGGCATTCATTCATTCCATAAATGTGGAACCGATCCAGAGTAGGTTCGTGAGAGCGATTTTTTTTACCTTTTTGGGATGGCACCACAAGACGTCGTTCGTTTGCAGAGCGTAAGGATCTGGCGGGTATATAAGTCTGCATTAGTGAGTGAAGATAAGGGGGTGCCAAATCAGTGGTGGTCTTGTAGGCCAGGAGCAGAGTCTTGAATTTGATGCGAGCGACTATAGGGAGCCAATGTAAGTTAATAAAGAGAGGGGTGACGTGTTCTCACTTCGGTTCATTGAAGACCACTAGTTATCCCATTCATTATCTCGTTAGTGTTTACACTGGTCACCCATTAGCCCCATTATCTCTTCCCTTTATATTCCCCGCTCACTCTCCCTTCCTTGTCAGATCATTTTGGTTTACCCCGGTACGTTTGACCCGCTAGATATTTTCTAGTTCCTAGTATTAGTCTTGCCATAGTCTTGTTAGCTTCCTAGACCTGTTTAAGGATAGTTTCTGTCCCCTTCATCATTCTCTTTCGACTCCATGTATTAGTCTGGTTTCTACCTGTGCCTTCACCTGCCATTGTCTCCTAGTCTCCCCACTGGTGTTTACCGCGTCCCGCCTGACTCTCCCCTCTCGGACACCCCTCCACATGGACTACGACTATTTCACCCAAGGGATCATCTCTCCACCGGGGCTCAGATCATCGGTCGACGCTTAGCTGTGACTGCGGCTTCCGTGGCGGATCTCTGCCTTGCAGTTCGTTACCTCCATCCCAATGTCCCAGCCTACCCGTCTTCCAGCTCCCATCACTACCTCCAGCAGTTGCTGCATGGTACTCTAACCTGGCTCGGTTCGCCTCTGGAGGGGCTGTTTATTGACTGTCATGCTCTGTGTGTGCACTCTCTGGCTTAATAAAGCTTGTTTTTTGACCTCCAGCAGTTGAGTCCGGTCCAGTTCATGACAGAAGCGC
This sequence comes from Triplophysa rosa, assembly GCF_024868665.1. Lineage (NCBI taxonomy): Eukaryota > Metazoa > Chordata > Actinopteri > Cypriniformes > Nemacheilidae > Triplophysa > Triplophysa rosa. Next base: position 804,099 of record NC_079912.1, on the reverse strand, counting down.
TTAATGAAGTCGTACACTGCGGTTTCTGAACTGTCTTTCTCCCTCACACTTTAATCAAAAGCAGCTGTCAGCTGTCAAACAGTGCGTAAATGTCCGCTAATGTCCGATTTGTGATTCATTTTGTTGAAACAACTCGTATATCAAACACTGAACTCACGAGTCTCACTGACTGAACCCATCAAATCAGTCACTCAAAACACATCAGAACACAAGCGTGCTTAGACCATTTAACAAGAGCGGTTAGTAAGATTAAGTATTTAAAGTTTATTTATGACAATGTGTAGTAAAGTACATGTATATTAATTTAGTTCTGAGTTACTTTTGAGTTTTGAGCTAGCTAATTTAATTTATTTTATTTGGGAAAAAAAGAAGGCCAGTGGCAAAATTACAGCTTTTTGCAAAGAGGGCAATAAAGGAGGATTGTGAAGAGTGACAGGTTATATTTGTGTCAGATCATTTCATAGCAAATATATCACTTGAATATAAAACTAAATAATAACAACTGTATAAAATAACAAATGCAAAGTTTCTTTGCATTTATTTTGGGATTTATTGGGCTCGCAAGTGTTAAAGTGCAAATATGAAGTGGTCTATAGCCGACTATTTTAAAAGACAGAGTGACAAATTAACAGAACGATTCATCAACTGAGGTCATTATGCAAGGTCTTTATGATTACTATAAAAAAGGGTGCGACCAAATTGTAAGTTGGTGCGACCTACTGAGAAAGTGGGTCTGGGGAAAATGAGTCTAGAGCCCTGATTTATAAGATTTAAAATTGTTTACGGAAATAGTTATTTAACACTCTGGTAAAGCACACTTTTTAGCCTCTCTTCCAGCTGTTGTTTGTCATTCTCCAGGTCCATCACATTCTCTTGAGTCAACTTTAAGTCTCCCTCAAGCTTCCTCTTTGCCCTCTCTAGATCCATCCATAGTTTAGTTTCCTGTTCCTGTTTTAAAATTGAGAAACCGAACTACTTACATTATCTACTTGTTGCTCCAGCTTGGCTTTGGCTTTAGTGAGAGTGTTGACTTTGTCTTCCTCACTCTGGAGGTCATCCAGCGTTTGCTGATGGGCCTCCTGTAGAGCTTTCTTCTCCTTGGTCAGCTTGGCAATGATTTCATCCAGACCTGCCATCTCTTCAGTTAGGTTTTTTACCTGAGACAAATCACAGTATAAGCTGTATTATACATTTTAACATTGGTATCACTTTAAAAAGGTTTGGGTTGAGCTGAACCTTGTTCTCGGTGGCATGTTTCTCTTTCTCCACTTTGTCCAGATTCAGCTCAAGATCATCAATGTCTTTCTTCAGCTCAGAACATTCATCCTCCAACTTTCTCTTCTTTGCAACCAGCTCAGCATTCATTTCTTCTTCATCCTCCAGTCTCTCTGTCAGCTCTTTGACTTTGGCCTCAAGCTGAATCTTGACCCTCACATCTCTCCTCAGTATCGCTAAGATTATCTTGCTCCTGTTTGTTTACAATGTTGAAGATAAGTTTGTATTTCTTGTTTTTGAAAAACCTTTTCCATAGTGTCAACACAATCAAATTGGTAAACTCACAGCTTGGACAGCAAGTTGCAGGTCATTCTTCTCTTGAAGAAGAGAAACCATTTTTTCTTCAAGCTCTTTTCTGCGGGCGTCAGATTTGGCATAATCTTCCTTCAACTTCAGGAATTCTTCTTTCATGTTTGCCATCTCTTTCTCTGCTTCAGCAGATCGTAGCAGAGGTTTGATTTTAAAGTAGAGCTTCATCCAGGGCCAATTCTTGACACCCATGAAAGCACGTACATTCCACTGGATCACAAGCAAGGCATCTTTGTAATGTAGTATGACATTTGTTAGAACCCCCTAAAGGTTTACTACCTTCAATATTAAGGCATACTGGTTGTAGGAGCCATATATTGTTTATTATTTAATATTTATTTAATCTAATCTCATTTTCTGTTTAAAATATGGGAATTTTACGTTATTAAATTGTTACGTTATTTTCTTGAATATTTATGTTGATTTAAGTTTATACTCTTATAGGAAGCGAGAGGGCGCTAGAGGCCGATAAAAGCATCAAGGCAACAAACCAGGCAGTGAAGGAACAAGCGCAAACAGTCATTGACCATGCTTGTAGCCAGCTTTTTTTGTTTGTTTGTTTGGATCAGTTGTTAAGTTATTTGTTCCTTTGTATCCTACGTTGCAAATAAATAAGAAGAAAATGTACCCAGAGCACAACTCAGACAAGTTCCTTCTCCACATACAGGAATGGTAAATTGGTTTTGACCATACAAAAGTCAATGACTGTTTGCACTCGTTCCTTCACTGCCTGGTTTGTTGAACTTTGAGAAGGGCTTTGATGTGTTCTTTGAGCTTGTGCCTGCAGCTGTTGATCAGAGTTTTGATTCACATTCACACTAGTCCCACTTGTAGATTGAAACTGACTTAATACTGGAGTTTGTACTTTTTCTAAGAAATTGTTGTAATGCCATGGATAAAATGGAATACATAGAGGAGTTGAATACCATCTCTAATCTGAGAAGCATTGTCATGAAGCTCCCTTACAAACTAAGAGATGAAAATTTCACCTTCATGGGTGGCATCTCTTAAGCAGATCACAATTCTACACTTAGAGCTCACAGCAGCAATGCTAGCAGTAAAACTGGATAAGTTATTGAGAAAAGAATTAGAAGTAAACCTTGAAAGATCTACATTCTGGACCGACAGTCAATCAGTCTTAAAGTACATTGGAAATGAGTGCACAAGATTTCACACTTTTGTAGCAAACAGGACATCTTTTATCAGAGAGAACACAGATCTAGCCCAATGGAGATACATCGAAACCAAACTAAACCCAGCAGATAAAGCATCTAGAGGAGTAAATGCAAACACATTGTTAAATTGCACAGAATGGATTCAGGGACCAGAATTTCTGTGGAAAGAAGATCAAAATGCGATGATATCTACTTTCTCACTTTCAGCAGATGACCCTGAAGTAAAAAGAACTGCAACTGTGTGCAACACTGTAATACAGAACATTAATAACCCACAAATCAACTACTTTTAACTTCTCATGTTGGACAAAGTTAAAAAGAGCAGTGGCTTGGTTTCAAAAATTGAAGAACATCTTACAGTCACTTTGTGCTGAGAGGAAAATAATTCAGTCCTCTTTAAAAATGCAAAAATGCACACGAAGCAATGCAAAAAGTCTGAATGATGAAGTGAATGTCGTCAAGAGCTCATTCAAAGCTCAGCCTATCACCTTGGATGACCTAATGGCAGAAAAGGCCATTGTGACATTTTATCAGAGGCAAGTTTATGAAGATGAAATTTCAGAGCTGAAAAGGACATCACTTACAAAGAGACAAGTGAGTAAAGGTAGCAATATCTACAAGTTAGACCCCGTATTGGAAGACAGAGTTTTAAGAGTTGGTGAACGACTCAATAAATCTGCCATGTCAGACGAAATGAAACATCCAATCATTCTACCGAAGAATCACCATATTTCTACTCTAATTCTACAAGACATACATAATCAAATTGGACATGATGGAAGAAATCACATTGTGTCACAACTAAGAAAGAAGTTCTGGATAGTGAATGTAAATTCAGCAGCACGTAAAGTCTTATCCAAATGTGTGATTTGTAAATGCATAAAAGGATATGTTGGAGAACAAAAAATGAGTGATTTACCAACAGAAAGACTACAGTCTGATCTTCCGCCTTTCACCAACGTTGGCATGGATTACTTTGGGCCCTTTCAAATCAAGCAGGGGCGAAGTTTTGTAAAAAGGAATGGCGTCATCTTTACATGTATGTCCAGCAGGGCTGTACATATAGAAGTAGCCCACTCATTAGACACTGACTCTTGCATTAATGCCTTGAGACGATTCGTAATCAGAAGGGGTCAAGTGAAGCATATTCGTTCGGATAATGGAATCAGTTGGTGCTAAAAGAGAACTGCATGATGCAATCACAGCTTGGAATCAAAACAAGATTAACAATGCCATGCTTCAGAGAGGAATTCATTGGAGTTGTAATCCTCCAGCGGCCTCCCATCATGGAGGTATCTGGGAAAGATTGATTCGTGAGACAAGTCCTCTTTTCTGTTCTACGCCAACAACATCTTGAAGATGAAGGATTGCAGAGACTTTTCTGTGAAGTGGAGTCTATTTTAAATAGTCGGCCTATAACAGCAGTGTCAGATGACTGCCAGGACCTCGAAGCATTGACTCCTAACCATATTTTGCTGCTGAAATCTAGTCCATCATTCCCACCTGGATTATTTAATGAAACCAATGCATACCTTTGGCACAGATGGAAACAAGTACAATATCTAGCAGATATGTTTTGGAAAAGGTGGACTAAAGAATATGTACTTTTACTTCAGGAAAGACAAAAATGGAACAGAATTAAAAGGAAATTTCAGAAGGGAGACATTGCCTTAATTGTGGATAGTTCAGCTCCTTGCAGCTCCTGGCCTCTCGGGAAAGTGGTAGAAGTTCAAACCGATGCAAAAGGGCTAGTAAGAGTTGTCAAGTTGAAAACGAAAATTGGAATATCTATAATATAATTATCCTGCGCTCAACAATCTTCTGGAACTCAATTCTTGAGAGATTACCACGAGCTCTTGCTTGAATACCAGTAATAATGAGAGCAAGTCGATCGTCTCTTATCTCCTCAAGGGTATCTTAAAGGCGGAGTAACCGATTTACAAATTACGCTTTAGACAACTGAGTCGGGCCGAGTACCAAAACAACCTTGTAGCCAATCAGCAGTAATGTGCACAGTGCACAGGACGGACATTAGCCGAGCGCTGACGAAAGATGGGGGTAGGGGTGTGTTTGTTTTGGTGATTTGAACATCAACAATGGCTAAGAGAAATCCGACACCCTGCTTTTAACACCTTAAAAATAATAACAATAAATCATGACAGTGTACTTACAGTAAATCTGTGTGATAAAGAAATCTTTAAAAGCAATGCAAAGATATGCCCAGTTTGAATGAAGATCTGTCATACCTTAGTGTGGCCAAACTTAAATTGATTTTGATCAATGTCCAGCGATTCCAGTAGTTCCCTTTCTGTCGGTCTCTCGACGTTGTGTCGAACTGACAGAATGGGGTTTGTCTTGAGAACCTATCATTTTATGAGTATTTAGAAAAGGCCAATGAAAATTGGCGAATGAAATTTGCATGCCAGGCTCCTCCCCGGATGTCCGGGTATAAGAGGGAAGCCGGCGTGCTCATTCATTCACTTTTGTTCTTCAGAGCCTACGCATCTGATGAGCTTCTCTACGATCTTGGTGATCATTCTTTCTGCTGGAATCTACGACGTGGACAGCGGACGGTCCCTTCCTGCAGTGACTCTCCCCTGGGCGTCTCGGCAGTTCCGGAGGTGTTCGAGCAATTTCCTTTTCTAAAAGAGCAAATTTCTCCAGCGTGGCTTGTCCCGCTGTTCTCATGGGTGCAACACACTCATTGAGGAGGGGGACGGACACAATGCCTGCTTCCAGTACGCTGGGGCAGACGTTGTGGATACGTTCTGCCCGCACTGCGGGCGGTGACGATTCAGACGTTGCGTCACAGGTGGCTGTGTTCCCACGGGACTCAGCCACCACCTCGTTCGCTTCCCGTTCCGTGGCGGCAGGACTACGGCCCTGCCGTCCGCTATGGCAAGTAGCGAGGGTGAGATGAGGATTACTGTGAGCGATAATCCGCCAGCCACGGCTCACGGACCGTTCACACCTCGTTTCGCTCGTCTGACCGTTCCCCAAAAAGACGGTCCGCCATCTTATTCCTCAATCACGTATTCGGACACGATGCGTGATGATGAGAGGTCTCTTGCAGCATCGGGGGGTGATGTACTGCCATCCGACTCCGACAATTCTTCGGGCTCCATCCCTCGGGGGGTAGAGCCCAGGAAAAAGCGGATGTCGAGATGTCGGCCATGCTTTCCCGGGCCGCCGTGAGTGTTGGGTTGCAGTGCCCGCACTGCCTCTCCCGGCGTTCGAGGCTGGCTACATGGCGCCTCGGGTTTGAGCGTGGCTCCAAGCCGCGCCCGCCCCCAGTGCCGTGTTTACCGGAAGTGCATGAGGAACTTTGTAAGACCTGGAACCAGTGTTAATTTTGACAGCAAATTTTGATTTAGTTTTAGTCATAGTCTTTTGACGAAAATGCAATTTAGTTTTAGTCACATTTTAGTCAACCCCATCATTTTAGTTTTAGTCTAGTTTTAGTCGACGAAATATGAAAAACATTTTAGTCGAATAAATATACATTATATTTAGTCTACTAAAATCTAAATGGTTTAAATCATTTACTTGGAGTAATTAAATGTTCCATACAAATATTCAACTGTTTTGACATAATTTACTTCACCTTAAAATGAAATTAAACCAGGTCATTACCTTTATTTTTCAGAAAAGTTCAGTAACTAGATTTGCATTGTTGGAACATTAGACCATGAAGGACATGTTCCAGTTCATTCAATCCCATTTGACTCAATTGACTCGTTAAGTAGGGCGTATTCATTCAGTTCATTCAACCAATGAAACGCTCTGACACGGCTCAAACTCAAAGGCTATTGGCTCATGGCATGCCTCTTGAAGAAAGAGTCTTTGCTTGATACAGCAATGAATGAGAAATAGCTTTCAAAAAGACATATGATATAAATTGTATTACATTTCTTTAATCATGCAAACATGTAACATACTTGGTTCGAATATACAGTTTGACTCACTTCATCACTTCTATAATCAGTAGAGGACAGCGCTGGTTTCTTTTTGCTGACTTTATGTTGCATTTCACGTTATGCAGCAGCTCGTGTTAGCAGATAAGTTAACATAGGCATATAAAAACCTTTGAGCTTCCTTCATAATGTGTTTCGGGGTGACTCACCTGCAGTCGCGCTTCAAGTTTGCGGCGTTTTACCGGCGATCGTGAAGGAAAATAAGACGCTTTGTAACCCGCGTGGAGACACAGAATACATGTGTGTGCTTCCCCTTCTCCCAGAGACTTCTCTCTACCGTTTATATGAGATAAGCACATGCGCGCAAATTGATGTCCGCCAGGTGGGACAAGAATATTTTCGTCTCGTTTTTATTAGTTGACGAAAATGTCAGTATATTTTATTACAGTTTTCGTTATCATGCATTCATTTTTATTTAGTTATCGTCTCGTTTTCGTCAGTGAAAACATGTCGTTAATGAATACTTTTCGTCATAGTTTTCGTCAACGAAATTAACACTGCGTGGAACGCCCCTTCCGGCACGTTTCACATCAAACAAAGTTTTGTCACCCTCTCTTCCCTCGAGGTTGAGACAGCTGGAGGATGCGTCGGTGTCCCCCAGGTGGAGTTTGAGGGGGGCTCGACCTAGACTCCTGTCCAAAGCATGTGGGGTCTCGGCATCTCTGGTGTCGAGAGCTTACATTGTGGCGGACCAAGCTGCCTCCTCTCTCCACGCTATGGCTCCTGCCAGGCCAGGGCATTGAGAGAGCTCCACGAGGGTAAGACCAACCCAGCGCTTATGCAGGAACTCCGCGCCGTCACCGACCTCGCTCTACGGGCGACCAAGGTGAACACGGGGGCCCTGGGTCGGACGATGTCCACACTTGTGGTCCATGAGGAACTCCTCTGGCCGATACTTGCGCAGATGAGTAACGCTGAGAAGGTCCGCTTTCTCGACTTACCCGTCTCGCAAGGGGGGGCTGGTTGATGTTACTGTGGAGGGTTCTCGACAGTAAAAAGCAGTCCTCCGTGCCGCAACTCGGCCGCCTCGGCCGTCGAGTCCCGTGCACTGTCTGCTTCCCAGCAGCCCTGGTCCTCTTCAACGCCCTCCAGTGACCTGGAGGAGACAGCGAAGAGGAGACCATCGCCCCATCAGCAGCCGCGGGCAGCGGCTGTCATGGGATCACCTCAGGGGGATCGAGGCTACCATTGGGCCCGACCCCAGCCACAGCGCTGGTAGGTCGGATAGGGACGGTTCCTGCCCCGTCCCTCCATCTGCTGGCCCCCTCTGGGGGGCTGGCACCCACTTACTCTCAAAAAGGAGAGTTTCCTCTCTCTCTGGGTTACCTCAGCCGCTCTCACCCTCTGCACGATGGTGAACGGCAAACTCGACGTTGCGTCATGGCAAAGCGCAATGTCGAGAATAAACACCAGCCCTCAGCACTCTCAGTCAGACAGTGCGTTGAGCTGCGCAGTCGCCAGGCAGGAAATATGGCAGAGCCGATCTCCTCCCCGGGGGGCCTCCCCCGGCAAGGAATCCGTACTGCTAGCCATCGAACCACCCTCCGCGGGGGCGATGAAGCAGATCAACCTCTAGCCCCCTGTCACAGTTCTGGGAGCAACCAGACTGTCAGGCTGGCTGAGGAAGAAGATCCGTCTCGGCTACGCGATTCAGTTCGCTACACGTCCGCCCAAGTTCCGGGACGTCCTTTTACCTCAGGCAGAGGCAGGGATGCCCCCGTACTTCGGGCGGAGGTCGCCTCCCTTCTGGTGAAGGGAGCGATCGAGCCCGTCCCATTGGCAGAGGTGTTCAGCGGGTTTACAGCCCGTACTTCATTGTCCCTAAGAAAGGCGGAGGGTTGCGCCCTATCTTAGATCTATAGTCAATAAACTGTCCCTCAGAGATGGCAGAAGCATTAAGGATGCGGTATCTATCATGATGATCATGAGTAGTGTCAATGAACATAAAAATCTATCGATTTAAGTATTGCTTTTGCTTTTAGAAAGGTTAAATTTACCTCAAGAATCCACAAACCACAAGCCCTTTCTGCAGATTCTGATGCCCTCCAACACACCGTTTCAGCGCAGCTGGTGCATGACCAGAGAACTCTCCATCGCCCCTGGAGTCTTAGTCTCATTGGGGATCAGGCAATGCACAAAGTGAGGGTTGGTCATCAGTTTGTTCAGATTCTCTTGTAGATTTAAATAAATGTTGAGTTGTTGTGCTTAAGAAATACATACTAGAATATTGCACAACACAATCAAATTGGTAAACTCACAGCTTGGACAGCTAGGAAATACAATCTATATGTTACCCTATGAAGGGCAGACGCCGTCTGGAAAGAAGATCCCCTTTTCTTCTTCTCCTTCCCACCTTTGCCACCTCGACACTCACCCATGGCTAATAAAAGAAACGTTTAAATAAATTGTGTGTAAATAAATGTTATGAAAGAATCAATTATTTGGTTCCGGACTGCATTTGCCTACAGCACACCTGAGTCTGCGCCAGCATAACCAGCAAACAGGTAAGAGAGCAGTTTCATGGTGGACTTCTGATAAAGGCCTACAACAGTCTCATTGAGAGGATCCTTGTTCTTCACCAGCCAGTTATTGATGTTGTAGTCAACAGTGCCAGCGTAGTGAACCAGGGAGAAATGAGCCTCTGGTTTACCCTTGACAATCCTGGGCTTCTGGAAATTGTTTGATTTACCCAAGTGGTTGTCATAAAGCTTAGCTTTAAATGTTGCATCACTGGCTTTGGGGAACATGCACTCCTCTTCAAGGATCGACATGATACCCATGGGCTACTTATTTGTCCTGTTTTTCAGGATCTCTCAGTTAAAAAAACCCTCAAATTTTCAATGAGATCATTACAGGCCTGCAAGTCCATGCCGAAGTCGATAAACTCCCACTCAATACCCTCCTTGTATTCCTCTTGCTGCAGCACAAACATATGGTGATTGAAGAACTGCTGCAACTTCCCATTAGTGAAGTTGATACACAGCTGCTCAAAGGTGAGAAACTGAGACATGATCTTCTACTTAAGAGTAGATTCCTTTCCTTGTTCTAAATTTTATTTATTTTTTGCCATTTGAGTCTCTATGATTATATTCATGGTGATAATCAGTATTTAGTAATGAGCACAGTAGTTTAGAAACAGTGTTATCCATATTCACTTATTCTCTCAGTCTCTCTTACACACAATTTATCAAATTGAAATTCACCTAACCTACATGTAAAGACATGTGACTATGGGAGGAAAGGGGAGAACCCGTAAGAAAATTTAAACTGAATAATACATTCGGGCTTATAAGATTTTTAGCTGTGAGGTAATCTGTATTTCAGGATACTGCAAAGTTTTATTCAACATCCCCGAGGTTCTCTTTTGGAGAACATGGGGCCAAATGTTTTTATTTTTGATTCAATGCCAAAGCATACAGAGGTTTGTTGAAAAAAATGCTCTCTAAAATATCCTTTTCTCTAATAACACCTGCCACCAACTAGCACTTCATGTTGATACCAGTGGTTCTCAACAGGGGGGCCGTGGCCCACAAGGGGTCTGACTTCCAAGGGGGCATCAAGATGACCAATAATTTAAAATTAAGACAAAATGAGCACTGAAATACCTTTAAAAAAAACTAAAAACCAATATACGTCTAATTGTTTGGCCATTTTTATTATGAAAAAACATTTTTCAAGTTACTGTCGAGAAGTTTTTGTGAGTGGGAGGGGACCTTTGAATATAAGTGAGTATGGTGGGGGGCCTTGGAGTCAAAAAGGTTGAGATCCCCTGAGATAAACTAAAAGACAAAGGACAAGCCCTTCTCTATGCCTGGTTCAACAATAAGTATTTCAACTCAAGAAAGGAAATTGTATGTGCTGTATAAATGCTGTAAACATTGTATGTTAGAGCTAGTGTTGTCACGATACCAAATGATCATTGCATCGCACTCTCTACCGAGTGCTTACACAGATACACACGGAAGCGTTTGAAAGTCTATCAAAGTATATATAGTGTATCTGTGTAAGCGCTCGGTAGAGAGTGCGATGCAATGATCATTTCACGCGCTTCCGGGTTTGGTTGCGCAAGCGCTCGGTAAGGAGCCATTCAAAGACATATCCGATGATCTTGGAAACACAATAGCTAATGAGAGGTCTTTCATAATCTGTTCAACAGCGCTCAAAATGATAGCGGGAAATGCAAGTATTGTCACATTTAGTACCGACTGGTACCGAAGTTTGGTATCGTGACAATACTAGTTAGAGCTAAAACTTATTTAAGCAAGAAGTGGTTTTCATCTTATGTTAGAGGACCTTTCTCAAAAGCAACTATAAGAGAGCAACATCACAATACTCACATCAAAGATCTCAAATCCAGCAATGTCCAGCACACCAATGAAGTATTGGCAAGGCTGCTCGGTGTCCAGGGATTGGTTGATTCTTACAACCATCCAAAGATGATACATCTTCTCATACTGATTTGGAAAGGGTGCCAATGGCATAGTACACCTGTCCAATAGAGATGATAAAGATATGTTTTAGAGAAAATGTGTTATTATATTATGTTTAAAATATAATAAAATATCCCTCCTGTTGGACACTTTGTCCCTTGGTGACCCACTCGTTTCCTACTTTGACTCTTGGATGGCACAGAGCCTTAATGAGATCAGCAGAGTTCAGTCCCATCAGATATGATTTATCAGCATCTGTCATCAATAACTGCGGAGACTCAATTGCGGGAATAATAGAAGGTTTTATTGAAAGTTCAACAATATATTCCACCACGGGACACCGGTCTCGGCCACGGGAATCACGGGAGAGAGAAAACCACTTCAGGAGAATCTGATCAGAACAGCCCACAGGAACCACGTGAGTCCGCGGGGAGAGGACTCAACCCGACGGCACTCACGGAAGATACGGAAGTAGGCAGCAGGGTGCGGGAGACCGGAGAGGAATAGCGCCCACCCGGACTCTCCGTACTACGGGTGGGTGGGATCTTTTAACGGGCACTGGCCAACCTGATGCCCGGACTTCCCACAGTAGAAGCAAAATCCTCCTAGCAGACGCTGCTGCTTCTGTTGTGGAGACAAACGTGAGCGACCCAGTTGCATAGGTTCATCGTCGGTGCCTGCCCCGAGTGTTCTCTGAGAATCGTTGGCGTCCCGGACTCGCCAGGAGGGCGGTGAGAGTTGGCGGCGTCGGCGGTTAAGCCGACTCTCGACCTGAAGACACAAGTTGGTGAGAGCATCCAAGTCCCGAGGAGGAGAGTAGAGATCTCGTCCGTGATGGTGGAATTCAGCCCGTCGAGGAATCGAGCACGTAGCACCACTTCGCTCCATTCGCAGGCGGCCACCAGCGTCTGAAATTTGATAGAGTAGTCCGTAATCGAACTCCTGCCTTGGGTCAGACGTGAGAGCTGTGCGGCCGCCTGCTCACCTTGGGTCGACCGGTCAAACAGCCTCTGTCATCTCTGCTCGGAAATCCCCAAATGAGCGACAAGGAGGAGCCTGGGCGTCCCATACGGCAGTCCCCCATTCACGGGCTCGACCCGTCAGTAGAGTGAGGACAAATGCCACTCTCGCCTCTTCAGTGGCGTAGTGACATGGCTGGAGGGAGAACACCAGAGCGCATTGTGATAGGAATGGCCGGCAGGCATTGGGATCTCCGCCGTAAACTGGAGGACTATTGACGTGAGGCTCTGCCTCCACTGGAAGACCTTGCGACGAAGAGCTGGCAGCAGCCTGGCTTATGGTGACCTCTCAAAAATTGAGAGCAAGAAAAACTAGGCACTGGACACTACGAACTATTAAATAGGATTAACCCCGAATTAAGGGGAAAACCAAAAGACTAAAGGTATCACTAGGACTAGACTAAGACAAGACTATGATCGGTAAGGAAACGACTGCAACAAAAAACAGTCTGACACAAGATGAGAGAACGAGAGGGATTAAATAGAGGAAACCTAAATAGCGGGAATGAACTGCAGGTGGAACATAATGAGGGACCAGAGGAAGCTACTGATCGGGACCGAGCTACAGGGGTGAGAGTGATGAGGTGATGGTAAACCGGTGAGGGGAAAGCCTGGCAGGGCGAGTGACGCAGACACCGAACATGTGTAGAGCTGTCAAACGGCACTCCACGTGTTCGACAAAACACACACCCACACAAGACACAAAGCCACGACAAGACTGGGATCACGACAAATTCACTCTGGCACGCTGGATATTAGCTTCTGGGCCAAATCTTGACTGATGGCGATCCTTTCTTGCCTAATAATGCTCTGAGATGATCACAATTCTTGGGCTTCTGCATTTCCACTCACTTTCTGAGGATTGACCGCAGGTTCTCTATATGGGATTCATTGACATGCAGTAAGTTGCTTTTTTTGCAATTATTTAAAATGCATCGGATCACTCTGCATAATAATCTTTAAACAATGTGAATGAACACCACAACAGCTTCAGCAGAAACATTGCAAAACACAGCATTTATGTGACTCCCAATACTTTTGGCCACGACTGTAGATTTTATTACGTCATGGTGGAACACTCCAACATATTCAATTGTAGCATCTTTCCTTGCCGGTAGGGCTTTTCGACACAGTCACATTTCACAAAAAAAGGTATAAACTTCTGGTTCTAACCTTCTTGTCACTCGTGTCCTCCTTTCCACTACCAGCAGCAATGCTGGCAAAGTATTAAATGACTCTTGGTGTTCACAGTCTCACCAGCACCAGATTCTCCACTATCAATACAAATTAGAATTAAATCAGTAAAAAAACAAGCCTATTTTTATCCCAGCATCTGAATAAAATATGTAAAGTCTTAAGTGATAAGAATTGACTGGTTTTCTCTGTCTGAAAAAGGAAGTTTTCTTTTTTAAAGAAACATTTATGGTTAATAACCTTATGTCATTAAAACAATTAACAGTTAAAAACAGTGATTAAAGGGACGCACCTGACAGCATGTACTGATAGGCATTGTCAGAGATTGAGAAGATGTGAGGAGGAGCTTCAGTCCTCTTCTTTCCTCTGCAGGCGACAACAACTTCTTGGTTGTACACCGGCAACCACTTGTAGGGGTAGGTCTGTGAGAGACATACACACACGTTTGTGTCCCGCTCATACATGATCAAGTGAAAACAGAGAGTTTGACTCACGTAGATCATCCAGGCTGCGTAACGCTCTTTGAGGTTAAACAGCACAGCGGGCTTGTGCAGGAAGGTGAACATCGCCATGTCCTCGATTTTATCAAACTTTGGTTCTGAGGATGAACATCAGCTGCCTTCACAGTTACTGTCTGTAGGCACATGAGAATATTCATTTAATGCTCTTTACAGTGTATATGCACAAAATGATGTGAAATTGTTCTCATTATTATTGTTATTTAGTCAAACTGCATCCAATTCTGCAGGTTTCTTTCACACAGGAAATAAGCAACTGTTTTGTAAGCATTCATCGAAAGTCTCTCTGATTGAAAACAAAGCCAGTTCTATGTTTGGAACTTACCGTCCCCTTCAAAGTCTCATGGGTGACTTTATCACCATCTCCACTGATGATAGTTGCTTTAAGGTACTCCTCTTCAGCATCAGGAACAAAACATTCTTTCTTCATGTCAAAGGGGCGAGTTTGGGCCTCCAGACGTTCCTTGTCTGACTTCCTGAGATACGGAGCAGCAGGCCCAAACTCCTCCATTACAGCATCCCCCATCTTTCACCCTGCTCACAAATGTAAATGTATAGATTGAATTCCACAATGATCACCCGACACATAAGTATAATGGCTCTAAAAACTATTTTGTACACCTAAGGTTCTTTCTGCAGATCACAAAACATTTAAAATGACAAAGCAATATATTCAAAATAAAAACAAACATATTTGACAATATAATTAATTCGGGCAGGGAAATGGCTCAGGAAAGTGGTTAGGTCTGAGAAAAGCTTATTCAATCATTTGTTTGCACATGACACTTGCTTTGATATTTGTTTATTTAATTGAATAAAAATACAGTAGACAGGGAGTGATAGAGTAGAGGGAGAGGGAATGATGTCGTGTGATCAAGGTGACTTACCTTTGTAGTTCACCACTCCAAACACTGATGCTTTATTGTCCTAGAGACACACAAAAAAAACAAAGCAGTATTACTAATATTGTCAAACAATTGTCATGATTCCATTATAGTCTATATTTACCGAATATGCTGAACACTGTTTTTAAATATTGCATCACTCTGTGTCTGTTAGCGTACCGCTTGATGAAACAATAGAAAACCTGTCTGAGGCCATTCACTCTTCACCCCTTTTTATAATGTAAGTGCTCCTCTAAATATGGTTGCAGGAATTCTATGAAGCATATGAGTGTCTGAGTCTGGTTTGGATACAGATGGGCTGGGTCACTGCTGGGGGTGCATTAATTTAGTAAAGTGTGTAATTCCTGCAGATGAGAGATCTCAATATACTTTATGATAGTCGAAGCATGAGAAGAATGCGTATTGTACACCTTAATGCCAATGATCATTCTTGTAAGAGAAGAATGGCAGTACTGTGTTGAAGGAATGGGACGTTGGTTTGGCACAAAGGTTGAAGAAACTGTAAGGGTTAATGAGATGATGAAGTACAGCAGACTACAGTTCTATTGTATTTCACCATTATACCTGTAAACAATCACTTAACCCGAGGTCGAGGTCCAGGGGGCGACCTGCTAAATTGTGTATACGTGAACGATTGTACATTGGATAAGAACTGTTGGCTCAAAAGTGCGCATGTGTGATGCATAGAACGAACGTACGCACAGAAGGTGTGTCTTTTAGGTGTGAAATCTATAAATCACAAATGATCTTGAAATTGCGCGCAGCTGAACAGTTTCAGATTTCCGCCTTTTAACTACGTCTAATTAATGTCATTAATATATGAACGAGCACCTGTCAATGTCCAAATCCTATAGGAGTGGCAAGAATGGCTTATATTTCCAAAAACCTGCATCACTCGCACAGGCAAAAGTGTGCACGTCTGCTCAGATCCTGACGTGGCGCTAAGCACGTCAAAGACTGTTTTTATGAATATGTTCCTGTGGATTTTTGCGTACGCACACTCTACGATCAAATATGTGCGTACGCACGTTTTATAAATGAGTCCCCAGCTCTTTAAAGAAAAGCATTCAAGGACTATCTACAGTATAGAACGACCAATAAACTGTATGTTTTGTTGCCTGTAGACATCTGTGGCTAACTGTTATCTACCCAAAGGAGATAGTCTTTCCTTTGTCTTGTTTGTTCCATACTGTTTCCTTGCCATTGTCCTTGAGTACAAAGATAAACCTGTGAAATTCCTTCTGAGGCCCTGATGAAATGAGGGCAACTGATGAGCGACACTTGAGAACTCAGATGTCCCATTTGTAAAGGTCTGCAAGAGCATAAATAATACGGCCTTGCGAGCCGTATACATGCTAAAGTTACATGACCAACTGAGGAAAAGTGATGTTGGTCTGGTGGTCACAAGGTGGTTATTAATAACCGACCTGCAGCATTGATGTAAAAGTGGAAATACATGCAGAAAAGGAGAAATTATGCATTAGACCATTTTTCTGTGTAAACCAATTTCGTTCCTTTTCAAATGAGTAATCAATGTTAATATTCTGTTTGTTCATATACACCTGTTATTTGGTGTCTTGAGGGGGTCAATGAACTGTTAACATTCTTTATCTCATAGGACGAAAGGTCAAAGTTTGAGTTTCCTGTTCATTTCTTTTACATTATGGTGGTTTTTGAGCCTTGAGATATCCAACCTGCAGTTCTTATCCCCTGGCCGTATATCTTAATATATATCCCAAGTGCGCTGTGGCTTAAGGTTATGTGATTATTGGTTCCTTTGTTAACTTTTGAGGACCTCCTCCCCATGTTCACTGGTTAGACTCCACCTCTAGCCAGCACTGTCCTGTTCTTCACCAAGTTTACCAAGCATACACTGCTCTCTAAAGGCATTCAGTGTTCAACCAGCCAAGCAGAAGCTCTTCAGTAACATTTTCTCTAAGCAGTTTCATTTTCTTCATTAATCTCATTTCATTTCATTTGCTCATTTTACAGAATGAAGTCTCATGCAGTCAGCTGATAAGAAGACACCTACAGAGTCCACCAGTGATGCACCTAATACAGAACTTGCCATGTTGGGAAAGACAACAAATAAATATGGTAGGTGTTCATTTTCTGTGAAGATATTATGAAAGTTTTATCCTCAAGATTTTGGGTAAAGTAACAATAACAAATGCATTTACTTAATATGCATTTTGTCCGGGTTTATGGTGTCATCAAAAGTTAATGAATGAAAATTGTCATAGAAATGTGCTTTATACTGTACATTTATCATCGCCAATATAAGTGTCAAAATACATACAATACAATTAATATGGAACTATTATGTCACTTGATTTGTTTCATAAACAGTTACTTATTTTAGTCTTATTTTCTGTTTGTGTCTTTGTGCTGCACAAATCGATTTAAATGTCCTTCCTGGAATGGAACCTTCCTACTTTTTCCAATTTTGTGACTTTTAGATAGGATTGTTCTACAGTTCTTTTAAAGCGTTGTGATTATTAATAGAGGTATTAGTACAGTGTATAATGGGAATAGCATATGAAGACTGCTCAAGGAAAGATATCTTTGAAGACATTCATTTCATAACACAGTCCGTGTCAAACAACAATTTATAAACAGCAATTCCATGAAAATGTCAACCTTACCATGAAAAAATAAAGTTTCTACTAAAAGAACAAAATCATTTTTAATTTGTCCATTTAGGCCTGCTTTATATTGTATTAATGTACTTCAATAAAAATTTTAAGAAAATTGCATTGATTTCCCAACCACATAAGATATACAACAATGCCAAAATTACATTTTCCACCAACCATTTTTCATGCTTTCTGAAGAGGGATCAAAGGCTCCCTTTTTTGTACTTTATGTTTAAAAAAGGCATTTTGCAGAAAGATGAAGGCATGTCTGAAAAATTAATACACTCACTCTGTCTTACTATTACTGCCTTGTAAATTTATAATGGCTATAATTAGGATGTCACAACGCCTCACTGCTGTGTCACGTCCATAACGTTTTAAAGTTTAAGTTTATGTCATATAATAATTACAAATACAAATAACTTGAAACTTAACATACAAAGCCAAATATGTATGTTGATGATTTTAAACAACAATTCATCTCACTTATTTGCTCTGAACAACCATAATAATTCGTTACGGGCGTGACAGTTTTAAGCACGTAATATTGAATCATGTATCACAGACGCAGATGACATGTTGTGATCTGTTTTAAATATCATTATATTTGTACAAATTATTTTGTCCTATAACATTTTATAAATTACTAACACTATTAATTAATAACAAATTATGAGAACGTCATAACATACTATTTATAACCTTTAGCATGAGATACCTTGTCAAAAAGCTAAAAATAGCATAACATAAATGATTGCATATAGAATTGTAAAATAATAAATGTGCTTCAATGGTAAGATAATACCTTATAAATATATCTTAAAATAATATCTTAAAAATATATTAGACAGTAATTAAAAAATTAGTGAAAATAAAATAGCATGTCATGATGAGACAGACTGCCAAAAATAGTGTAAGGCAAATTAAGATAAAGTCTGCTTTCAATCCACTTCCATTCTCAAACTACTGGCCTGGTGCTGCTGTCTAGAAACAGCTGTGACATAATTATGGCACTGTGGCTGGATATGTCTCATTACATTTTGTTTTATGTTCTCTAAATTTAAAGACAGCAAGATGAAAGGCCAATAAAACAAAGTAGGGATGCTGTCACGATCTGCGTGGCGGAGAACCCAAATGCAGGCAGCCAGAGGTGAAGGGGTTAACAAGAGGATTTATTGAACAAAAAGTACAAAACAAAAAACTTCCCACGTGGGGGAAAAATGTAAAGACAGGAACAACTAAAACCTAACTAGAAAACAACGACACAACGTCTTATAAAACACGGAAGGGAAACAAAGGCAGGGCAAGGTAATACACAGAAACTCACAATCCACAGACAAGGCAGGGAAGCGGGAACACGGGTAAACACGGAGACTTCACTTATACAAGCACACGGCATGGGTACAGGGTACACAGTACAACGCAAGAGCACAGGACAATGAAACATGAGGGCATTTTAAAGGGAGAAAAACAAAGGAAGATAACGAGGGGCAGGTGAGGAACCTAAGACACAGCAGGGAAGCAATACAGGAAACGAGAGGGGCGGGGCCAATGACGAGACACGAGAAAACACATGGAGTGTCAAAAGATAAACACCCCATGGCTTTCTCACACTAAACATAAGGGATCTGTAACGATCCTGCCACAAGACTAGAAAATCCTGAACAAGAAGGCAGGACCATGACAGAGCCCCCCCCTTAATGAACACCCCAAGGTGTTCACCAAGGGGCCGACTAACAAGACAAGACAGACTGGGACAGTGACAAGAACCAGAAGAACATAGACAACACAATCAGGGGCAGACAGGTAATTATAACATTTGGGTTGGGGTGAGTCAATAAAAATAACAAACATGGGAGGGGGGTGGGGACAGACAAGAGTTCAAGGGAGGAAGTTCAAATGGGTTGGGACATGGGGGAATAGTCTTAGTCCCCGGGGGCGCTTGCGTGGTTGGAGTCCCCGGAGACTTGGTGACGGCCGATATGGCTGTCGACCGGACTTGGCTAGGGACCGGGCGGACTGCTGGCTGAGACGCCGGCTGGAACGGCTTGAGAGGCTCGGTGAGGCAGCCATTAAAAATTACTTTAAGTTCTGCCTCACCGAACTCTGTTTCTCCTGCTGCCGCCGCGGTGGGGTCCACAGGGGCTTACATAGATAGTTACATAGATATCATAGGGATAAACAGATCGCCACACTGTTATTGTGCTTGCAGCATTCGAATAGCGTTCATCTGATTGTTTACGTCCTACCTTAAAAGGCAAGCCTCTCTAGTGGATGCTCGCTTTCTTGCCCGTGTCCTGAGAGACAATCTCGCGTCTCAGACTCATTTGCCTGTGGGAAGACCTGCTCAGTCACTAAACGCGATATCCGCGCTCTAAAGCGCATCTTTAAAACTTCAAAGAAAGTGAGCATATTCGCGCTCTAAACGTGCCGCATGCGCATCTTTAAAAGTACACAGAAAGCGAGCATATCCGCGCTCTAAACGCGCCACATGCGCATCTTTAAAAATTCACAGAAAGTGAGCATATTCGCGCTCTAAATGCGCCGCATGCGCATCTTTAAAAAGGCGAGCATATTCGCGCTCTAAATGCGCCACATGCGCATCTTTAAAAGTACACAGAAATCGAGCGTATTTGCGCTCTAAACGTGCCACATGCGCATCTTTAAAAGTAGGGCCTACACAGAAAGCGAGCATATTAGCGCTCTAACCGCGCCGCATGCGCATTTTAAAAAGGCGAGCATATTCGCACGCCTCTATAGCAGATCTTTGAAAGTACAATGAAGATTATCCGCGCAAACGCCGCCACTCCGTCACGGTCTCCTTGAACGCAGACGCTGGCTACACATTAATAATATGTGAAACCATATAATTTGCAGTGTGGCTGTTTTGTATGAAGTTCATGAATTTTGCAGCAGAATCTACTGATATCTCGGAGGACAATATCCGATATCCACTTGAAGTCTCTGATTGTGGTTGTAAAGCATTTGTTCATGATTTTCCATAGTCGGGTAAGTGCCGGTTTCAGAGCTGTCACGGCCGTAACGGAGATGTGTCACGGGTGTAACATTGTTTTTTCCTTATGAATGCAAACACATTTATTAAAACAAAATCAATATTTCTTGTTATATAAAGAGCCATCCCTTCTCCATTTGTTGCGTGTTATTGCTTTTGGTTTGTGCATTTTAATTCACAGAATTTCAGCAAAGCTTCCTGTCTCCCAAAAACGTGTCTTTTTTTGTCACGTCCATAACACTTTAGGAATTTTTTCCTTTTTTAAACAGAAAACTCGTGCATATACTGATTTTTTTCTGATATCTGCACTCTATTGTTAGGGCTGTAGAAAAATATAAACAGATGGTTCAATATATTGGTAACAAATTAATTTTCTGGGAATTTAAACTTCAAGTTTTGACTGCAATTGTCACATCCATAATGCTGGAATTACCCAACAGGTTTAATTTTAAAATATGCCACACACCATAAGAGAAGTTTCGTTTGCACGCTTTATTCTACAGAACTACAGTACAGAGAGGGATTCTAGAAGTTCACAGAGTCACACCAAACAAGTCTTTCAGAAAGAGGAGAGCTTTACTCTTCATCATGCCCTTTCTGTGAGAGAAAGAAAACCCAACAACGTTAGTCCAATTTACTTGGAAGAAACACTTAAGCGGACAGAATATTTGAGCGTTTTAAGACAAATAATAATACAGTATTAAATAGAAAATAAGGAAGATGACTTACCTTTGATCCTATATCACGACTCTTAGCTCTCAGCTTGTTGACTTGAGCTTCAGCAATATCAGCCCTCTCCTCTCCTTCATCCTACTCATGCTGCAGTTTATGGAACTTGGTAAGATTATAATTGGCCTGTTCCTCCTAATATAGAAACACAGCACACATAATTGTTGGCAAAAAATAATATACAAGCTAGAATATACACACAAATTTGTACTTACCGCTTCCTCAGCAGATCTCTTGTAGGACTTGACCTTTAAAGTTTGTCCACCAGGTCTTGAAGACGAGCCAGATTCTTGCGATCCTCCTCTGTCTGTTAAAAGAATTGTGAACATTTTTTTGGGTAGTTTGAGAATGGCAAAATTGGGTTTAAAAAAATTACCTGGTAGCATTCCTTGATGCGTCTCTCATATTTACGGATTCCTTTCACAGACTCGCTCGCCTTCCTCTGTTCTAGTTCCACCTCATTTTCAAGCTCTCTCATGTAACAAAACCTAAAATGATTTAAAATTTACCAGCTTTTAAACATCATAGTCATAATTCTAGTCAGATTCATAAAATGTATAAATACTGAGTTTTAACTAACCCTGGCTTCCAGTTTCTGGACCTGCTTCTTGCCACCCTTCATGGCGATCTGCTCAGCTTCATCCAGACGGTGCTGCAGGTCCTTGATGGTCTGCTCCATGTTCTTCTTCATACGCTCCAGATGAGCACTGGTGTCCTGCTCCTTCTTCAGCTCCTCAGCCATCATGGCAGCATCAGTGATCGTCTTCTTTGCTTTTTCTTCAGCATTCCTGCACTCCTGCACCGCCTCCTCCACCTCAGTCTGAAGCTGAGAATTGTCTCCCTCTAGCTTCTTCTTCTGATTCAGCATCTGATTCATAGGTTTTTATCAGGTATTCTATACATATCCAATAAAACTGTAAAAGGAAAGGTTTGTGAGAAGTCTGAAACATATGTTGAAGATTGTGGATAAATGTATGTAACAAAACAAAACTTATGTAACATCAACATTTTGGATATTAAATAATCCTTCAAGATCAGATTTTGTGGTTTGGTCCATTTACCTTTTCGATGAGATCAATACAGGCCAGCAAGTCCATGCCGAAGTCAATGAACATCCACTCAATACCCTTAGTAACCTTAGTAGCACTTTAAATTTTTTCTTGACTACCAGCAGGCAGTATATGTTTGCTAGGGATGCACCGAATGTTCGGCCACCGAATATATTCGGCCGAAAATAGCAAAAAACGCATGTTCGGTATTCGGCCGAATATGTGAAATGGCCGAATAATTTTACCGAACATGACTCGAGAAACGATCAACTAGCAACCAGCGCAGAGAGAGAGAGAGAGAGACGTGCGCTTTATTAATGCCGCAAACATTTTGGCAGTGTGTGTGTGGAGCATTTTAAGGTGTCAGAGAAAGACAAAGCACGGGACTTGCCGCACGGAAGTAAATTTCCGAATGAAAGCGTCTTTACCGGTCGGTAACTTGTGGCTATTTCAGACGGGAGCGGGCTGTCTGACAGTAGCCCCGCCGCTCGCGACATCCTTTGACATCATACAGTGGTCGCGCGCACACAGTTCCCTGTACTAAACAACTTGTCAAAGTATGTTCTGTGCATCCCGGCCACGAGTGCACCAGAGAACAGTCAGCTTTTGTGGGCGGAGTTTGCAGGAGAGACGTGAACTGATATGGTTGTCAGTCAGCATCAGTCAGAATAGCTTGCGTTCGATGTTTTTTTTTCTTACAATCATTTTGCAACGTAGCCTATAATAATCCAACAGTTTTAGTTTATTCGTATTTTTAGTTTATAGGCCTAATGTGGAATGACACTTTTTAATGAAGTGTTTTGTTGTAGGGGTACAGAGTAACTTACATTACATTCTTTTACCAGTCAGTTATAGGCCTAATTAATATAGGCTATTAAATTTTTTGTTTTAATGTATTTTGTTTTGCTCAATTTTATATTAAGTTGTATTGTATTTTATTGAAAAGCAAGACAAATTTTTAAAAGCAAATTTTGACTATTCAGTTTGTGCAATAGTGAAAAAATAGCTTAATAAATAGAAGAAATGCAAAAACCATATTCGGTGTTCGGTATTATTCGGCCTTCGGCCAAGTGTTTCACATCATGTTCGGCTTCGGCTTCGGCCAAGAATGTTAGATTCGGTGCATCCCTAATGTTTGCTTACATCAAAGATCTCAAATCCAACAATGTCCAGCACACCAATGAAATACTGGTGTGGCTGCTTGGTGTCGAGGGATTGTTTGATTTTTACAACCATCCAAAGAAACATCTTCTCATAAACTGACTTAGATAAAGCACCAGTGGCATAGTACACCTGTCAAGTAGAGATGGTAAAGTTACATCTTGTAAAATGTGTCTTCCTCACAAAGTGTGTTTTGATGATATGTTCACAGTATGATAATGATGCCATGAAGTTGTTCCCACCTCTTGGACACTTTGTCCTTTGGTGACCCACTCGTTTCCTACTTTGACTCTTGGATGGCACAGAGCCTTAATGAGATCAGCAGAGTTCAGGCCCATCAGATAAGATGATTTATCAGCATCCGTCATCAATAACAGAAGGTGGTTGAATGAATCACCGTCAACAAGCAGCTACAAGTTACATATCAGCATTTTATCATAATAAAATGATTCTCCACTTCAAATAGAAAGGGAAAGAGTGGTTTATATGCCAGTCAGTAGTTATACACCCTGCTGCCTCTATAATTACTCTTTTTCACATTTCAGAATACTAGTAAAGCCACCAAATCTTAAAACAACACTTCTAATACGTTTCATTTATGCCAAGGTACAATCATCAATTTGAGCATAAAACTTCAAATCAAAAGGTTCTTAAAGTCACGACAAACATAACTACAGTCAAGTCTAAACATTTCTGTGTTAGTTTACACCTTATTAAGCAGAATCAGACTCACGTGATGAGAATAGACTGGTTCTCTGTCTGTAAAGGACAATATAAAGGATATGAAATATGACCTGAACAATGACATTCTGACCATGTTGATTTGTGTTGAGTAGACGCACCTGACAGCATGTACTGATAGGCGTTGTCAGAGATGGAGAAGATGTGAGGAGGAGCTTCACTCCTCTTCTTTCCTCTGCAGGCGACGACAACTTCAACGCTCTTTGATGTTAAACAGCACAGCGGGCTCGTGCAGGAAGCTGAACATCGCCATGTCCTCGATTTTATCTAACTTTGGCGGTTTCTGAGGATGAACATCAGCTTCATAGTTACCATCTCTCAAAAACAAATATGAGATAAAATATTCAAACCTACAAGTTCATGTTGATTCTAACAATGCACACAGATTAACTTCAATTTACTTTGCCATGAGAAGTCTCGCAGGTGACTTTGTCACAGTCTCGACTGATAATGAATCCTTTTACATATTCCTCTTCAGGGTCAGGGACAAAACATTCTTACTTCATGTCAAAGGGGCGAGTTTGGGCCTCCAGACGTTCCTTGTCTGACTTCCTGAGATACGGAGCAGCAGGCCCAAACTCCTCCATTAGAGCATCCCCCATCTTTCACTAATAATAAATAGTAAACGTGTAAAAATGTAAAAAAATCATCTACATCTTCTGCTCCATTAATCCGTTCAGATTTGAGTCAAACCAATCATATGCACTGGTCATTCACATCGTGGTCATATCCCTGCCAACTGCTGTCCCATAATGACAATAATAATGCATTCTTCATGTGCCATTTGTATCCAAAATAACTGTTGTAAGCAAACCATTTGTTAGCCAAGAAAACAAATGGAAATGTATATATTTTTGACCTGTAATGGTTTGTTACAAGGCGACAGAGGTAAGTAGTCCTAATAAAGTAACTCTTGAGATCGAGTTGTCTGTCTTTCACGGTCTCTCTCTTAATACACCAACAACATCCACAGTGTTGAGTTTATGTGGAGTCGTAGACTAAGCGGTTCTCATTGGTTAAGGACTTTAAAGCTAAGCAACACACAGCAGTTAAGTTTAGATAGTAGATAGAATTCATTCATTTTGATGTTGGTAAATTAGAGAAGAACCCATTCCTAAAGCTCAACACAGAAGTTTCAAAGTCACAGCTTCAGATGTCTGTCATAGTTAGCACAGGCTCAGACACGTTCAAGGTCAATCAGCCACAGATGAAATAAAGACCCGGCTCACAGCCACATTCTTGTCCGAACATTTGTCCTTGGGTACAAAGATAACCCGTGACATTCCTGGAAAGTGACGCCGCAGGTTAAGCCGCAGACAGTAGCACATCCATGTATGTGTAGAACACTTCACTGAAAGATAAATATAAATGAAAGAGGGATGGATGAATGACATTGTTTTATTGCAGTGATGAATGTATAAAGCATTGCTCAGTCTATCACAAGACAAGCTGTGAATCTGCTTTAGAGGGGCTATCATCTTTCTGTAGAGTCAAACGTTTGGTTGCCTTCCAAACAATGCTGCTTATGTGAGCCTCTGTTAACAGCATCATTCACTGCTGAAGTTGAACTCATAAAATCCAGTTAGCCATTTTGGTTTTATTTGCAGGTATGATAGACATTATGACCAACACATAGATCAAAAGCATTCAATTCATTCATTGTGGAATGAAAGTTATTACATTCACTATTGTCCAAAAGGTTATTATTAGAACTCAAGTGTTTGCCAACAGACATGTGCCAATTAAAGACAAATAATGAAACACCAAGTGAAGACAACAGAGAAGTAAAGGTCAAAGCGTTCAACAAGGTGCAGGTGTGCAACAAGTGAAATGTGCCGGGCAAGAATCTCATAAGAAAGATTACTCTTTATTGACCCGCTGGATTAACGGTTTTGTCTAACATAAATAATAATAATGGTGATGACCTTGAGAGGTTTCCAGAATCAGCCGCTGCAGTCCAGAATTGTGTTATGGTAAATATGGTCATGGTCACATGATGGGCCACAAGTGACACGAAAGAACAATAATCTTTGAAAAATACGAACCGTTATAGTTTAGAAAGATTCTGAAAGAATATATTTACGCTTAATGGATCTGGAACATGATGATCGTAATAACACAAAACACATGACCTGTAAACAGCTGATCTAATTTTAAGATTGGTCAAAGATTTATTTATATAAGCACAGCATTTTTTTGTTACTTCATTACTTTGTAATTCTTGAGCAATCATCATTCATCTCACAGCTATTGTCCTTGATTATTATAGGAGTAGTCACAATCAGTAAAATTACTACGAAGTGCAATTTAAAGAATCTTAACAAGAGTAAGCGTCATAACTCATAATCCCGTAATCCTTTTTTTCATAATCGGACTGAAAATGCAACAGGCAGAGGCAAAACAGCATCAGATATAAAATGCAAATAATCCAGACAGTGTCGACACTCAAATGATGTTTTGTTCACCTGGATTTGATATTTAAGTGTTTAGAACAAGAGAAAAGGAATATTTCAGGTTCAACACATGACAGCATGGGTGGTAGAGGTCTTTAACGGAGCAGAGGGTTTAAATGCTCAATCCGAAGCTCAATTTTGTTGTTTTATGAACCTCTAGTTGTCTAGATCATCATTTTTGGGCAGAATTACTATTGCAGGTAGACAAACATCCAGTTTTGCATTGCTGACACAACTTTCTACAAACTGAGGGATGTCACAGAGGTTGCATTGTACTGAAACTGGGATATTCCTTTGTGCTTGAAACAAAGAGGGTTGTGGTGAACATGAGAAATCATTCTGGCTTCTTGCATCATTCCAGCATTGTCTTCTCTAACAATTCTCAGAGTCCTCCATTCATAGCAGCCACTTGTTAAAAAACTACAAGAGAACACAGTCCTCGTCTCTTCCATCTCGAGTGAGAACTTAAACCTGTTTTGTGTCAAAAGACGATAAATACATTTGTGTGACCACTGAGATTATTTCAAGCCCTTGCCCGTGTGAAGTTTGATATAACTAATATGCCACTGAATGCTACATGGATCAGTCTCAAGTCTAAGATGTACACCACTGGCACTGCACGCAGACGTCAAGAGTGTTTCCGTTCTCCTGCTGTGCCACAGAGCCGGTGTCGCTCTGCAGTTCCTAACCCTTCACCCCTCACACTTCAGGATGGAGTCCATGTGCACCAACTCCACCGATACGTGTTAGGACTGACTACAAAGGTAAGAGGACGATGCCTCAAATACTGTGCGTGGTTGAAGCAGGACAGCTAGGTCTCTGGATTGGGAGTAGCGAGAAGAGGAACGTTATCCCTCCTCCTTCGGACCAGCGGAGGACGTCTGTACTGTTCTCCGTCGGCCAGTGTCTGTGGAAGGGGTTTCCGCTTGCTCTCTGGAAGCAGCAGGATGGAAAGAACCGCCAGCAGAGCCAGAGACGAGTAGACCACGTGATGCAGGAAGTAGCCGTAGTGATTACGCAGATCCATCAGAGGAGAACTCAAGCGGCCCACGCAACCCAGAGCCATGACAGCTCCCACCCCACTTCCCCTGCAGACACAAGAACGATAGTTACAACCACGTCACTTACCGCTCATGTCTCAAAGGGGTAGTTTACCTAACAAGAAAAGTTCGGTCATTTATTCATGTGGTTGTAAATGTGTATGTGAGTCTTTCTTCAGCGGAACACAAAAGATGATATTTTGAGGAATGTCTCAGTGGTTTTGTGTTCATATAATGGAAGTCAACGGAGTTCAGTGTCGTTTGATTATCGACATTCTTCAAAATATCTTCTGTTGTGTTCTGAAGAAGAAAGAAACTCATACAGGTTTGACATGACGTGAGGATGAAGAAATGATGAAAAATATCATTTTCAGTGAACCATGGCTGTAGTAAACCATAACACCAGTTGCAAACATAGCTTAGAAAAGTTATCCACGCCTTATTCTAAAGCAGTGGTTCTCAACTCTGGCCCGCGAGATCCATTTTCCTGCCGAGTTTAGCCCCAACTCCGATATAAAACACCTGAACAAGCTAATCAGCGTCTTCAGGAATAGATGCGTTCAATTTAATGCGGCGATATGCCAAACAATCTGCGCAGCCCAACATTAAGTTGAACGCGTCTGTTCCTGAAGTCACTGATTAGCCTCTTCTGCTGGGCTAAACTCGGCAGGAAAATGGATCTCGTGGGCCAGAGTTGAGAACCACTGTTCTAAAGGATGACTTAAGCGTCTCAGTATTTTTAAATCACTAATAATAACAATACATTTCAGAACAAAAGGCTCAGAGAGGTGCTTCAACAAAAAAAACTTTGTTTACAAAACCAAAACTTTGTTTACTTATTGATCAACAGCGCACTTGGCCACATTTCGACGAAATTTACAATTTTAAAATACAGTGTGCACACTTCACAAGTACAGGACCAACAGGTGTTCATGAAGCATGACATCTGACGATGAACTATTCTGCTTTTTGTAGTAAACATAGCCAGGTGTGTTATTAATAAAGCCTCACGGGTATAGCTTGTTCACCTGATGATAGTGGGCATGACTTCAGCGGTAAACAGAATGGAGAGCGAAGCGGCCGCCTGGGATGAGAACAGACCCAGAATAGAAAACACCGTCATGGCTGACTCGCTCAAATCTGCAGGGACACAAATTCATGTGACTGTTAAATACAGTAAAGCCAAATACCTTAACGATCAATATCAAGTCTGCCCAGATTATTATTTATAATACCTTCAAAAACAACACACCGAGTCTCATTCATTTGTGAACACAAATGTGAGAAACTGGTTTCATGCACTGGGTTGACGCACACATTTTTGAATTATGCCAAATAACCAAAAAAACACTTTTGTTGAAACAAGGGTAAGAAAGTGCAAGTGTACACACAAGAACTTTTGATTCACACATAATTCAAAGACCTGTAACCACCACCATTTGCCTTTGGATTATGTACAAGGATTGCTCTCGTTTCATCATTCTTACCACAAGATGGCGACACACAGCACACCAACAAACACTCAACAAAACAAACTGCCCAAAGAGTGAAGGTGAAAACAATGTTCCACTTACAGTTCATAAGTCCGAGCAGAATAAGAGAGGCTATTCCAGTCAAGGTCATGGCCAGGAGAAGAATTCCACGACGACCCCATCTCTCCACCGTCGCCCAGAGCAACAGCCAGGCCCCGCCCCCCGCACACACAGACAGCAGGTAGGTCCAGTAGAAACTGGGGGTGGTGCCCTTGACGTCTCGTCTGAAGGAGCTGTAGCAGTGACTGATGCCGTGAGAGATAAATCTGACGACAGACACAGTTCAACCCTTGACATTTATATTTCAAGAAATGTGTGAGCATAAAAGTTAAAATGTAACTGAACTACAACCGACTAAAGTCTGAAATGAGACGTCACCACTAGATTAACCACTTATAAACAATACTTATAAAATCTGATGTTCTGCTTTATGAAGAACAACGTTGTGACTGCTAACGTCAAGGATATCTGACCATTTCAACACATTAGTAAGTTCAACAGAAATGACTTACGAGGTGAAGCCCAACACACAGAGGTTTTTCCAGATGTTTCTGCTGTGTAACAGTTCTGGTAATGACAGGCGTGGACGACCAGGAGACGAGAACGAATCCGTGTCCAATTCTGTCAAACGAGAAATGCTTTTTGAGAAATAAAGAGAACATCCACAGGAAGAGCTGCTTCTAAATCACTCCGGTGATGTTTAGCCCCATCTGAGCGTCCACATGAATACATAAACGAACACTGACCCGTGAAGCTGTCGTCATCTCTCTGTCGCTCATTCCGTTCACTGAAGGAATTCATGTCTCCTGTCCTCTCGGAGAGCAGAAGCCAGCGTGGTGATTCTGGAAACACCCCTGGAATACTGAACACAAATACATCTTTAAAAACGTCATTAAAGTGCGCAAAGAACATTTGACAGGGTAATACCGTCATCTGATAAACTAATGACTGAACTAACGACGGCGCTGTGGTGTTAGTGGGATGGTCTGGTAGCCATAGAAACAGAAACAATTCATCATCACTGGGGAGCGTTAATGTGCTGGAGCTCACTGGGAATTTTGAATCAATATTTCTGAAAATATAAAAACAATTCTAAATCAAATAAAATCTGACAGCAGACGTCTCAGAGACGCAGACAATAGATAAGAAAAAAAAAAACATCTTGCAGATGTAAATGCAGACATCAAATAGAGATCTCCCAGATGTACAGTTTACATCAAAAGTTTACATCCCCCATTGCAGAATCTGGAAAAAGCTGAAAATTTGGGAAAAACAAGAGGAATTTTGAAAAATTAAGGTTCATTTTTTTATTTAGTCCTGCCCTGAACAAGTTATTTTACACAAGAAATGTTAACATGAAGTTCACACCAAATAATAATAACATAAAAAGCCCTGGTCAAAAGTTTACATCCCGCTGATTGATTGATACTGTATGATGTCACCTGCACAATCAATAAGAGTTTTGATGTTTTATCATAGTTGTTTAAAGGCTTCTTGTCCCGAGTACAAGAAAAATGATCCAGGTCCTCCAGAATCTTTGCTTTTTCATCATTTCTGTATATTTGACTCGTGTCCAGCAGTTATAGTTTGATGTCGAGATTCATCTGTTTACATTGAGGACAATCAAGAGACTCATACACAACTATTACATTAGATAGAAACATTCAGTGATGCTCATGAAGCCAACCCGGTTCATTTAAAGTCAGGTGGGTGTAAACCTCTCACCATGTTTTTTGGTGTAAATTGTTATTGTTTTGTTCATATATTTATTTTTTCATTTAGTAATGTCTTTCAGAAGCTATAAAAATACATATATGTGTCTCAGGAAATGAAATATAAACAATTTACACCAAAAAAAATTTTCAGAGGTTTACACCCACCTGACTTTAAATGAATTATTTTCCCCAAATTTTCAGCATTTTCCAGATTCTGCAAAGGGGAATGTAAACTTTTGACTTCAACTGTATGTGTGCTACCAGGGCAGCATGTAACTTCTGAATGTTGTGTTATTATTTAAACCTTCGGTGTAATGCTAAAGTTTAATTGCGTTTCAAGTATATCAAAATTGTTCATGCTGATTGTACTTATCTACTAAATGTCCAAATGTAAATTAAATTCTAAAATGAACTCAATATAAATGTGTCACTTTAGAATTATGATAAAATGGCTCTTTGAGAGAGAATAACACCCGAAGGGTAGAGTAACTGTAAAGGCTTCGCAATTTTGAAGGATCTACAAAAACTGAAATGAAAAAATGAATGCAAACAGAACCACTGCTACACCTCACAGTGTAAAGTCGACTGACCCATAGCAAAGAAATAAAGACAACGGAGCGGCTCCCGTTCCCAAGAGACCCCTCCAGGAGTGACACCCGAGGGCCACGCCCAACAGGAACAGTTCACCTGCAAACATCATCAGGCCGGACATCATCGTCGCCAACAACCTCAGAGAAGGATCACAGAGTTCCACACCTAAAATTCAACAAGCAAAATAAAACACAAACCGTTGTTTTGTGTTAACCCAACATGCATCAGTAAAACAAGAGCTGAAGAATGCGTTTATACAGATCACACATCTTTCTTTGCTATTAAAATCGAAATGTTTTTCATTTGACTGATTTCTGCTACTGTGCCTTTAAGAACTCCACATGAAATATAAATAAGCAACGGCACGTTGTACTCATGCGCTGTGGTTTTCCTGGCCCACCCTTACATAACCTGTAATCACCACGGCACGAAACAATGTATCCAGAGTTGACAGTCTGTGCGCGCATTCCACCCGTGTCTGACTTACGTGTGACGTACAGCGTGATGTAAACGCCAGCGCTCGCAGCAGCCAGACAGAATCTCATGGTGATGAAGACAGGCGGAGACGGCGAGACACAAACCAGCACTCCAAAAACCACAGTGAGCATCAGAGAGACCAGCAGAGACTTCTGTCGGCCTAATCTAGAAGTAAACCCACCAGCCTTCAATAAACATTTGAATTGGATTGGAAATGATAACACAGACAGAGGCTTTCTTACCGGTCAGACATGTAGCCCAAACCCAGACTGCCAGTAAGGACACCCAGAATGAAACAAACCTCCTCTACTGGAACCAGCCAGTACTGCGTACACACCAGATCCCACTGAAACAAGAGCAGGCCGGATCAGCTTCAGCACAGACAGCGGCGGAAACACTTCAAATCTTCATTTCAAATCAGCATTGTGGTCATTTCAGTGCAGTTTCTGTTGAATTTCAACCAAATCCAACCACAGGAGTGACACAAAGTCATCCGACAGCGATGTGAAAGACAGACAGCATGACAAGACACCTGACAACTGAGAAAAATCCGGGTTAGCATATAAAAAACAAATCATTTTCTGTGCAGTATTTGAGATTTGAACAAGTACAGAGCATCTTTTCTGTTCTTTTCGCCCGTTTCTTCCGTTTTCGTTTTCTGCAAATAGAAAGAAGACTTTTAGTTGAAATTTGGGAGAAAAATATTGCGAGAACGTTTTACCCAAACACATACCGATAAAGAGTACGTTTTCTCTGAAATGATCTTAGATTTTTTTCCGCGGCTGTTTTTAGTAACGGTGCCATTCAAAAACATCCTGCGCTCATAATGAAACAACTACAGAGGCGACCAGAGAATTTTTTTCTCCCAGGCTAAACAGGATAGTGTTACCCCAGAAAAAATTCTTCCATCATTTCTTCATCCTCATGTCAAACCTGTGTGACTTTCTTTCTTCACAGAACACAACAGAAGATATTTTGAGAGCTGTTGAGAATCAAACTACACTGAACCTCACTGACTTCCATTGTATGACCACAAAACCATTTCTCAAAATATCTTCTCTTGTGTTCCACCGAGAAAAAGTCTGATCGACTGATCATCCAGCCCAGGCGATCTCCGTCAACAATCCAGAGCAAAGATGGACCCTTGTTATTTTAATCCTAGCACTCACTTTAGTTTACTTCCTGTAAAGCTGCTTTGCAACCATGAAACGTTGCGAAAAGCACTACAGTATATAAATAAAATTGAATTGAATTGAAAGACTCACATACAGATTTACACATGACAGAGAATAAATGACAGAATTGTTATTTTGTGGTAAACTTTCCCTTAAATGTGGTAAATCCCCAGCGCTTTGCGGCAAATTTGGGGTTTGAACAGTGTGCCTATTGAGTCTTTCAGCTCACAAACAGCTTCTTGAGGTTCAGCGTGTAACGAGATGAAAATATTTCAAGCGTTGCATTTCTGCTGCAGTGTTTTAATCACATCACACCCGCATGGAATGCATCTGCTGCAAGAAACCTGCGTCAGGAAGGGACCAAACCGGTTCTACTGTACATCCATAACTTGTGTTCAGGGCGGGGAACCGTCCGGTCTCTGCCCACACTTACTGCACACAATGAACAAACATTATTAACCTTCTTGATCTTTCGCACTGTGCTTGTTCTTGACTAAACAAACGGGACTCGAGGAGAAACTGAGATCTATGCATTACTGATGTTAACACTCATTAGTTAAGTGTTCTGGGCCAAATACAAGTTAAAAGAACTTGAACAAGTTTCTAGAAGCTGGCTTTAGAACTGTCATGATGTCAGCTTGTTGTTTGAGTTGTTTTAAAAGAGACACTTTTCATGAACATTATTACATCACAAGATCACACATAAGGATTCATGAAAGTCCGCCCACCCACCTCTGTGACAATATTATTTCTCAGTCCTTCCGTGACGTTGTAGTCGAAGCCCACGTCGCAGTCTGTCTGACCAGACAGTGTGTTGTTGATCATCACGTCCCGCTTGCACTGACCTACACCTCCGTCTGTCTCTGCTCGCACGGAGACGTTCAGTACCTGAGGGACGGGCGAGGGTCCCGGCAGGCGGCAACGGAAGGGTGACGCCAGGGTCAGCAGCGGGTCAGAGGACAACAGAAACGCCAGGAAGAGGTTGGGCAGTATGGACATGCCGATGAGGAGCCTCTGCCTCTTACGGCCCAGGGCCAGAACCATCACCTCCCCGGTGGGCGGCAGAGCGGGGGGCAGCGGGAGGCTGGACGGGGCGGGAGACGATGGCGTGGGGGAGGAGGGGAGAGAAGGAGGCGGGGCTGGGCAGGGGGACGGCGAGCCCAGCGGGGATGAGGGTGATGTCATCATTTGGCGAGGCTGCAGCACAATCCTCCGGACCCTACTGTACGGCTGCCGACAGGAGAAAGAGAGACACCTGTCTGTGGCTCTCCCTCTCTCTCTTCCTCTGTCTGCCCGAAGATGAATCAAAGAGAGAAAAACCTGTAAGAGAGAACGTTACAGAAGCGTGAAATCAAATGAGGGATGCACCGAGTATTTCTGTTTCAGAAACATTTTAACATCAGACGGATGGATGGACAGAAAAACACAGAGAGACGGCATCTGGTTGGATGGATGACACAAAGACAGATAGAATAGACAGACAGACAAACAGAAAATGACAGTCTTAAGGGTGAAGTATGTTTGATGTTCTTTCTTGAGTCTGTAATTTTCCATATTTTTCTGTAAGTCTAACGAAGAAAGTAAAAGTGTGAGATGATGTTAAAGAGGCCTTAAAGAATGTCTGCCACATAAGTGCAATGACAGACAGAGACACACAAGTCTTGATAAACACACAGAATCATAATACGAGCACGAGCGCAATGCTAAACATCAGTCACGTGTCCTGCCATTTAAATGACTTTATTTATTAAAGATGAACAGATTGATGATGATCAGAGAGTCTCACCGGCGGCTGCTGATGTCTTCGCGGGAGAAACAGTGCGTCTGATGCTGATCTGATGACGGTCTGATCTTACAGCAGAACTCCAGCTGATCCAGAATGATGCTGCTGTGTTTCGGGCTCGTTCGGCCCAGTCCGGCGCATTAAATCCAGCGACACAAAAGCGTCATTCTTTCACTGACACGTGCTGATTTCTGTTCGCCACACATGAACAAACACACGCGCGCGTCACACGAATGTAAATACAGCGACGATCAAACAAACACGAATCCGGTTCCTCCGGCTGGAAGAGAAAAGCACGGGGCGCAAAACTGGCACGACTGGATCCGAGAGTCGCGAGACATCGGGCGCATTCGAGAAACATCGGAAAACTTCGGCGCCTGTACATACCCGCGGCCGCTTGAGGGAGCCATTTAACCTTCTGTTAGTGTCTGTCCACTGTTATGTGAAATAGTAGCTACACACTGTGCAACGATAAACGTTTTAGACAGCAATATGGTAAAATGTTGCCACATCACCTCAGAATGTTTTGAGGAAAAAAGTATCTTGCAGTAAAATCAAAGGAAGAGATCTCTAAACTGCAGCTGATATTAATACAGTGTGCTATGTTTAGTAGAACTGCCTCCAGTAATTCACCATTACAGTCCTCTTAAAAGAGTAAATGAATTTGGACACAGAGTTAGTCTAACTGTAAAAGAAGGAATCATGGGATGGAATGAGTGCACTCGATGATGGAACATCCCAGCAAACACAGAACGTTCCCCTAACGTTAGTTTTTGGTTCCCTTTTGGGTAGTTTTTTGGGAACCAAAAAATAACGTTCTAAGAAGCCTGAAGATAATTAAATGTTTATTCTTCTGTCAATAAAAACCTGCTTTAAATAATGTGTTGAAGTCATTGGTTATTTTATTTCGATATCTATAATGTCTGATGTTGAGGTAGGCCTACACACAGTGTGGTTTTATTAGAAATGATATACTGTGCTGTTTAAATCGAAAATTAGGCTACTTCAGTGATGAAAAAGGAATTATTAGGCTAAAAGAATAATCTTAATGCATTGATTTCATCCTCCATATTGTGTGGGATGATGTATTTTACTTATTTTAATTAGATTAACGTTAGACAAGCGATGGATAAAAACACAGCATGGATGTATTCATTACTGACGTGTAAACGGACCGAGAAAAATATTTTAGGCTAACGTTCTGGGAACGTTCCCCTAACGTTAGTTTCTGGTTCCCAGAAAGTTTTATTAAGGTTTGTTTTTGGTTATCTTTACGGAAATAAAACGTTAGTGGCACACACATTTAGGCCTATAAACTTACACACAATTACACACTTTTTTTTTTTAAGTAAGGTGAATCTAAGCAGCTTTTAAGGTTTTCATTATGCATTAAGAAAGGTGTTGAAACTAAGTTCAAACATTCTACTTCACATCGTTTTCTGCTCTTTCGGAAAGTATGGTAATGTTATGGCCAATCAAATCAGTTATTTGACTTTCAGTGACATGCTTTTTATTTATTTTAATTGGTATTTCACAAGACAAAACAGATTAACGATTATCCCAATTCAGTGACATGCATTATAAATTAAATTATAATAACAAATAATTCATTATTATTACAGTATGAAGACGTTTAGCCCATTATTTTTGTGGGGGGCGGAAAGGGACCTGGGAAATGGATAGAGGGGCGCTGGCCTGAAAAAGGTTGAGAACCACTGCTCTAGATCATCTATTGTACTGTATAAAATATACTCACACAGCATGTGATGTCCACACGTTTGCAGAAACAAAACATGTTGTCTTCACTTTCGTCACTTCAAAACTACCACAGGACACCATCTTGTCATTGCATGAATTCTCAATGTAATCTATTAAACACAAAAAATCTCAAATTTGGTCCAATTTAAACAATAAACCCTTGTATTGATGGTTCGGTGTTGATCATTTCTATAAACAGCAGTGGACTTCCTGTAATACTCATCAGATGTTCTTGGGTCAACATCATTGTTTACTCTGGGACAACATTACAATCAATCAACCAATCAGATTTTAGTGATAATTTTATAGTTAATGTGGAGTTCAGGCTTTCTAGTGCACGCCATTGTTTGTTACGGAGCTCGGGGTGAGACACGGAGACAAGGACAGAGGACCCAAGTGCAGACAGCCGATAAGGGGTTAACAAGACAGACTTTAGGACACTTACAAAAACCTTGAAACATGCTCTTTAATGTTGTATTAGAGTCCCCAACAACATGTTAAAATGCATCAAAGGTAAAAAAAAATGCTATTTTCTTAAAATAAGCATTTAGTATCTATCCATTTCTCAAAGATCCCTAAACGATTCCTCCGAAGCTGTTCAAATGTTCCGCTTCTCTAAGCTCCTCCCTACCGTGAGTCCAGTGTGCTCCGATTGGCCAACTGGCCCAATCAGTTGTGATTGGTCTTTCTTCATACACTGCGTGTCAGAAACGAAACGCCCATTACCACAGTTCTTATCTCAGGAACGTTTTTGTAAACAAAGACACTGTGTAAAAATGGTATCAGTATTACCATATCACAAGTTTTTATCTTCATAAACTTATCTTCATAAACCATTCAGACTATTGTTTTCTGTTGATCTTTTTTCGTCATAGCTGTGGGAGAGCAACAACGGCTCTATCCAAAAGTTGATCATTACTTTGATTATACAGAGAGTAGGGATGTAACGATTCACTCAGCTCACGATGCGAGTCACGATTCTGATCTCACGATGCGATTTATTCACGATTTACTCACGATTTATTTTTACAAAATGAGTTGAAACAAATTAGAAATGAACAACTTCCCTTGCATTATTTCTTAAATGCTTCACGTTTCTTTGTATAATAATATATAAAAATATATATAAAATATATAATAATTATATTCACTAAATGGCTGGTTGTCTGAGTGGTGCCTGCAGAATGATATAGTTTTTATAAATAACTGGAAGAGTTTTGAGGGCAGACCTGACCTGTTGAAACGAGATGGTCTCCATCCCTCCTGGGCTGGGACTTCCATCCTGTCTAGAAATATGGCAAAAAGTCTTAATGCTAATGCTAAAACTTGACTCGCTGGGGCCCAGGTCAGGGAGCAGACAGTATGGCTTAACCAACTGTCTGCTTGCCGTCTCACGTCGCAGAATACACAAAATGTACAACATGTAGTAATCCGTTCTCCCAAACATCACAAAATAGAGACTGTGTCTGTCCCCCGGATTAGCAAACATAAAATAATGCGTAAACCTCTTGAAAGTAATTTAATAAACGTTAAACAAACTAAACATGAACAAAATACAGATAATCAACTGTTACGACTCGGATTGCTAAATATTAGATCTCTCTCTAATAAAGCACTTTTTGTTAACGATATGATAACAGATCATAAAATAGACATGCTCTGTTTGACAGAAACATGGCTAAAACCAGATGATTATATTGCTTTAAATGAATCTGTCCCCCAAGATTATTATTATAAACACGAGCCTCGTCTAAAAGGCAGAGGGGGAGGTGTCGCAGCACTTTACAATAACTCTCTTAGCATTTCCCAGAAGTCGAACTCTAAATATAATTCTTTTGAAGTCATGGTTCTTCATGTTTCAACACCTAATACTAAAGATAAAACACTTTTTAAATTGATTCTAGCTATTGTATATAGGCCTCCAGGGCACCACACAGATTTTATTAAAGAATTTGGTGGGTTCTTATCAGAACTAGTACTGGCCGCAGATAGACTCCTTGTCGTTGGTGACTTTAACATCCACGTAGATAACGTTACAGATGCCTTAGGAATGGCTTTCAAAGACACTCTTAACTCCATGGGCATTAGTCAACATGTGTCAGGACCCACTCACCTTCGTAATCATACTTTAGATTTAATACTGTCTTACGGTATAAATGTGGACGACGTTAAAATCCTTCAGCAGAGTGAAGACATTTCGGATCATTATCTGGTATTATGTTTGCTTCACTGGCCTACGGCTGCAAATAAAACTCATTGTTACAAATATGGTAGAACAATAACTTCAACTACCAAAGATGCGTTTCTCGATAATCTGCCCGAATTGTCTCAAATCATGAGAAATAACGTTGAAGATCTTGACATTACCACTGAAAATTTTAATTCCACCTTCTCGGTAACGCTAGACAAAGTTGCTCCACTACGTTTAAAGAAGATTAAAAATGGCAGCCCCACACCGTGGTATAATGAACACACTCAGGCTCTAAAGAAAGCGGCCCGAAAAATGGAGCGCAACTTTAAGAAAACTAAATTAGAGGTATTTCGTACAGCATGGAAGGATAGTATTCGAAAATACAGGAAAGCCCTAATAACTTCTAGATCCGCCTACTTTTCATCACTAATAGAAGAAAACCAGCACAACCCTAGGTTTTTATTTAACACGGTGGCTAAATTAACAAAAAATAAATCGTCAGTGACTTCTGATCCTGTATATCAGCATAGCAGTGATGAATTTATGAACTACTTCACATATAAAATCCAAGATATTAGAGAAAAAATTATAACAATGCAATCAGAAGTGAAACCCGCTGAACAAACTAACTACAGCGCCCTTAAGGAGAAAATGCAATTATTTTATACCGTAGATCAAGATGAGCTGTCTAAAATTATTAGATCATCTAAATCAACAACATGCATACTAGACCCTATACCTACAAATCTACTGAAAGAGATGCTCCCAGAAATTATAGATCCTCTTCTTGGTATTATTAACTCATCTCTGACATTAGGACATGTGCCTAAAGCATATAAGGTGGCTGTTATAAGGCCCCTTGTCAAAAAACCCCAACTCGACCCTAGAGAACTAAGGAACTACAGGCCTATATCGAATCTACCTTTCATATCTAAAGTTCTGGAAAAAGTAGTTTCAACTCAATTATGCTCCTTCCTCCAAAGGAATGACATCAATGAAGAATTCCAGTCTGGATTTAGAGCATGTCACAGTACAGAGACTGCTTTGATCAGAGTTACAAATGATCTGCTATTGGCGTCTGACCGAGGTTGTATCTCGTTATTGGTGCTGCTAGACCTTAGTGCTGCATTCGATACCATTGACCACAGCACACTCCTACATAGACTCGAAAATTATGTCGGCATTAAGGGAATAGCTTTGAAATGGTTTAAATCTTATTTATCCGACCGTTTTCAATTTGTAGCAATAAACAATGAGGTGTCACGCAAATCGCAAGTCCAGTACGGTGTACCACAGGGCTCAGTCTTAGGGCCTCTGCTCTTCGCATTATACATGCTACCTCTAGGAGATATAATAAAGCGACACGGAGTTAGCTTTCACTGTTATGCTGATGATACTCAACTTTATATTTCCTCGAAGCCTCATGAAACACAGCAGTTCCATCGAATAATGGAATGCATAGTCGATATAAAAAACTGGATGAGTAACAACTTTTTATTACTGAACTCGGACAAAACGGAAGTGTTACTTATTGGACCGAAAACTGCTATAAGTAACAACCAAGAATACTGTTTAACTATTGACGGATGTTCCATAAAACCCTCGTCGTCAGCAAAGAATCTTGGCGTTCTATTCGATAGTAATCTGTCATTTGAGAGCCACGTCGCCAACACCTGTAAAATTGCGTTTTTCCATCTTAAGAATATATCTAAACTACGTCATATGCTGTCAATCTCAGATGCAGAGAAGTTAATTCATGCATTCATGACATCAAGACTAGATTACTGTAATGCACTGTTAGGTGGTTGCCCTGCAGGCTTATTACAAAAACTCCAACTGGTCCAAAACGCGGCAGCTCGAGTTCTTACACGTACAAAAAAGTATGAACATATTAGCCCGGTTCTGTCAACCTTGCACTGGTTACCTATAAAGCATCGCGTTAACTTTAAAATCTTGCTTATTACCTATAAAGCCTTACATGGTTTAGCTCCTCAGTACTTGAATGAACTCCTTTTGTATTACAGTCCTTCACGTGCATTACGCTCTCAGGCGTCCTGTCAGTTGGTAATACCTAGAATTTCAAAATCAAGTGCAGGTGGTAGATCCTTTTCCTATCTAGCGCCTAAACTTTGGAATAGTCTTCCCTGCACTGTCCGGGAGGCAGACACACTCTGTCAGTTTAAATCTAGACTAAAGACGCATCTTTTTAATCTTGCATACACTACTCTTCCATAATATAAATCTTCAGAGGGTTTAGGCTGCATTAGTTAGATCAACCGGAACCAAAAACACAACTGATGTACTTGTTGCATCAAAGAGTACAGAACAGTACTCTACTCTCAGCCAGTCTTGTCTCATTGTTCCAAGGTTACCACAGCGAGCAGGATGCAGTTCATGGCCTGACCTGATGGTAGAGCGGAGAATGGGAAGTGGGGACCTGACAAGAGCTGAGATGATAGAGCTGGATAAAGAAGGACGCGGTCTCTTGACATGTCTTCACCACAAAACTTCAAATGCTATTAGATTATTAATGATAATCTTAAACTATAATTTATTTTATTATTAAGTTTATTTATTTTATTTAGCCTTGTTGTGCAAGCTCTCTGGAGCTTGTGCAGAGGCAGCAGCTTTTGCCAGAGGGGAACTGGAATCCCCTGGTTGGGCCTGGGTTCTCCTGAGGTTTTTTTTCTCGATTAGAGTTTTGGGTTCCTCGCCACCGTTTGCATACTGTTTTTGCACTATCTGCCTGACCGGGGGGGCTGCTTTAGAATTTTAAAGTTTTACTTAATTAATATTGCATATAGGAATTTATTATCTGTTATATTTGACCTGTGCTTCTCTCTCCTTTATCCTAAATGTGTGCTCTCACTGAGCGTGTGTGTGTGTGCGTACTTGTCTGTGTACGTACGTGTGTGTGTGTGTGTTGTGTGTGTGTGCGTGCGCATCCGTGTGTGTGTGTGTCTCTGTGTCTGTGTGTGTTGGTGCGTGTTGTGTGTGTGGAGTGTTTTGTGTGTGGGTGTGTCTGTCTTCTGTGTTTCAACCTTTTCTTGTTTTTGCAGGTACAACTTTGATTGTTTTGCTTGTAGTCAATGTGTCTCATGTGCAGCTGCTTTGTAACAATGAAAATTGTAAAAGCGCTATATAAATAAAGTTGAGTTGAGAGTTGAGTATAATAAAATAATGTTTTATTTCAAATAACAAAACTAAACTGCAATTTTATAACAAATTTATAATAGAAAAAGTCTCTTTAATATAAACAAACTAATACGGTCTGAGCTTTTCTTGGATTTTTTTGCACTTAAGAAATATCAGCATGTCCACGTTTAGGTTTGCAGTGAAAATAGCGGCCCCTGCTGTTCAAAAAATGTATTGCGATTCAGTCCACACCTCAACCGATTTGAATCGTCACTCATTATAACCGATTTTCAACCGGCTCACGGTGAATCGTTACATCCCTAACAGAGAGGAGTAACTGAGCAAGTTAGCGAGAGTTTCCAAAGATAATGCACACACCTTTACATAATAAAATGATATAGTGCTGCAGTCCGTTTTTAAAATAATGACAAGCAAACCGTTTTGTTTGAAGGGGATCGTGAACACAGCTAAAATTTGCACACTTGACAAAACCATAATGTGAGACACGTTAGCAAAGTGCTACCGTGACTAAACGATAAAGGGATACAGTTTGTACAATACTACGACATGTAAAACGACAACAGTCTACAATAACCGCCACATTATTAGGTAAGAGTTGGATTATTAAAACTGTAACACTCTTAACTTATACGTTGTTTACCTGGAAACCTACAGCTGTACTAAATATACAACACGGATTAGCACAATTACTTTAACGTATATTGTAAGCACTCAATTTAACATGTACACAACGTATTTATCATACTTACAGCTTGTGGTTCTGAGACGCTTGTTAGTCCAAATAAAGTTGGTATTGACTTATCTTCAAGGGTCTAGCGGCTGGCAAATCCCGCGTTGAACTCGCCAAAATTTGAGAAGCAGTCGTCGGTAAAATGACAAGCACATAACACAAGGTTGGAATTGTACTGCAGTGGTATCGTGGAAAAAAAAATGTAACCACTGATCCTTCACATCGTCATCCTTTGGCAGCGAAAACAAAGTACATTTGCGTTCACAGCACAAAACACAGCGTCCCCTCGACATGTTGTATACGCAACACTACCTGAAGTGCTAGTGGGCATGTCAGAGTGTTCCTGTTTCATGGGAAGGCGGGATTGTGCTGATGCATTACACTGTGACGTGTCGATGTTACACTCAAAAGATTCGAAAGCCTAACGATTTGTTTGGGCGGTTCGGAGTCGACTCCTTACTTTGGAAGCCAATATCTTAATTTATCATGGACTTTTTGAAATAACTTTGCAGATCGTCAAAATTGAAGGAAAGCTACGTTACACACTGAAATGCCGGTAATTTTATGAGATTCATGAAACCTGCTCTTTAATAATAATTTAAAAAATACAAAACAAAGACCCACGTGGGGGAACATAACAAAACATAGCAACACAGACAGGGACTAACTAGACTAGAAATAATAACATTAGCCATGACCACTGTAAACTAAACTAACTACGCAACAAGAACTCACCACACGAAGACAACCACGACGCAACAGAACAATGATCCAGCAGAGGGCAGAAAACACAGGGACCTTATAAAGGGGACAAATCAAGAGGGAGCAGGTGTGGGGCATGAACTAATTAACAAACAATAACGAGGAGACGAAATGGCGGGAACAGAGACGCCACACCGGAGAGTGGAAGACCAACAGGGACAAACGTCACTCTCCACATAAAACAAGAGGTTCTATCATGGTTCTTCCACTAGGTCAAGAAAAGCAAGACAAGGTGGGGCAGAACCATGACAATTGTTATTCACATAAAAACCTTGACCAGCCAATAAATGAATCAATAAAATAAAAATTATATTAAAACATACAATATAATCATATTTTGAAATCTATCTTACCATTACATTTTCTTGAGCTGCAGGATTTTTGTTTCTTAACGATTAACATTATACAAATTACTAACATTTTTGAATAGAAACAACAAACAGAACAGTATGTTTTCAAATAAAGAAGTCTTCAAGATTCTGCAGTATTTGTCCCTAATCAAATAAGCAAATTGTAACAACTTTGTACAAAAGATCTGTGCCTGTATTCATGAAAAATCTTAGCACAAAGAGTTGCTCCTAGTGACAAAATTCTAAGAAAATTCCTAGAAATGTCGGCGTTTCCCCTTAGAATTACAGAAAAGATCCTAGTAAAGAAAAAAGTAATTCATAAAGCATCTTAACCCTTAAAAGAGCTGGGCCCAGTTGCATAAAGCACCTTAAGTGTAATTTTCCCTTAAGTGTGTCCTTAAGTATACCTTAAGTTTTACTTAAGTTATTCTCCTATTGTCTTTGGTAAAGGAAAATCACCCCTTAAGTGTCATACTTAAGGGAAAAACTTAAGGTGCTTTATGCAACCGGGCCCTGCTCTTAAGGTCCCAAATTGTTAGGAGTAGCGAGGAGGACTTTTAGGAGGCTTAAGAGTTTCTTTAGCAGCAGAGAAAATAGACGAAACACACAGTGAGAAATGTGTTGCAATGCATGACAATTTCCATATTACTTTTAAGGTTTATCTGATTTTTATTGTTTTTTGTGTGTTCAACTTTTGATTATCTTGGTTTTGGTTTTCTTCTATAGCTGCTTTCAGAGCCGGCCCTCCCTATAAGCGAACTCAGCGGCTGCTTAGG
Organism: Triplophysa rosa; assembly: GCF_024868665.1. Classification (NCBI taxonomy): domain Eukaryota; kingdom Metazoa; phylum Chordata; class Actinopteri; order Cypriniformes; family Nemacheilidae; genus Triplophysa; species Triplophysa rosa. Next base: position 759,482 of record NC_079912.1, on the reverse strand, counting down.
GCCTCGCCGCCACTAGGGGGCCCCCAAGAGCATATGCAATTACAGCTTTATTGTGATATATTCACAACACACATCCATTTTCTCACGTAGGGCCAGACCCACAATTTTTTCTGTGGTGAGTGTCAAAATTTGTGAAATTACTCACAAAACGCAACATTGCAATATAAAAATAAGTGAGGTGTCCAATCAAATGAAAGGAGGCGGGAGTTACTGGTTACAAAGCCTAGCAGTGACCAGTCATATCAGAGAAGACGAATACTGTCACAGTGTCACGTCTTTTGCTGTTCAGCAAGACGCTTCAGTTTTAAAGTTGAAAGAGTACTTTGCAACACACGACATACTGTAAGTGACTAAAAACATTTCATATTCAACAACTGTTTAGTGTTTAACTATAGAAATGTTGAACATCCGACAGTATTCATTGATGCAAACGAAAAAATGCTGATTCAGATGAAAAATATGTAATTTACGTGATTCGTTAATTCCTCGTTTTATTTGGGATAAGGTTAAGAATAATTGTGTGCATATTGTAAATTAATTTAATGGTTATCAATACTCTAAATTAACTTATACATAAATAATACTCTAAATCCAGTTAAACATCGTATCCATTTTAAAACATTGTTGTTTGTTTATAAAGGTTTGCATGGACTGGCTCCGTCATATATCTCTGATCTCCTGTTTCACTGTAATGCTTCCAGGGAACTACGATCTACTAGTAGTCTTCAGTTAACTGTTCCAAGGACACGTCTGAAACTGAAAGGCGACTGTGCCTTTTCAGTGGCTGCCCCACAGCTTTGGAACAATTTGCCAACTTACATAAGATTTGCTCCAACATACACTGATTTTAAGTCCCTTCATAAAACGTATTTATTCAATATTGCATATGGTCGCAAGTAAGCACAGTGGCATAACTGTAGTGTATTATTTGTTGTTCTGTTTTGTTTACACTTGTATTTTGGTATATGTTTTAATTTTTGTACAGCACTTTGGCCAACAGCTGTTGTTTTTAAATGTGCTTTATAAATAAATATGACTGACTAACTGACTAAATAAAAAAATTAAAAAAGATTAAATCATCAAGGGCTGTGTGGCTTTAAAGGGGTGTTTTATAGGTTGTGGTTCTGCTTAGGGCCCCGTAAAGGCTTGGGCCGACCCTGGCTGCTTTGATGCAATGCAAATTGTAAAAGCGCTATAAAATAAAATGACATTGAATTGAATGACAGTGAGTTAATAAGACACAACACATTAGATGTTTGTAACCGATCCTATTAGAGACATATCCAAGACAGCACCTAAATGTCATAGCGCCAGAAATATGAGAAATCACTACATGAACATATTTAGCAACTGGAGAAATGCAGCTCTGCAGCAGAGATGATTTGGTTCTGTCACATCCTTCTATAGTGATCACACAAACAATACAGCACTTACAGAAACTTATTGTGTCACTGTTCATTTTCTATCAAATACGTTGACATTAACAGCATGGTATAAATATATAAATTATATATATATAGTGCGTGCGTGTTTGTGTGTGTGCTTGAGTACCTTAAAACAGGAAAAACTACATGTGCAATTTCAAACTAATGACCCTATACTTAAACAAGCTCTTTTTTCCTTCTTGGCCAACCAACCAATCACAGTCTTTAAAAGACTGTGTCATACATAGCAACGGGGTCAGCCCCGCCTCCTCACTGAGATAATTTTTTTTGTCTTTTCCTTGCTCAGAGTTGCTCTCAGATTGGTCCTGAATCGTTTTTAAGATACGACTCCTATGTAGAAGTTTTTAAGCTAAATCAAAAGCTTTAAATCTTAGAAGCTTGAAGAATACGGGCCCAGGGCTTTAAAAGACTGTGATTGGTTGGTTGTCCAAGAAGGAAAAAGAGAGCTTCAGTTTGAAATTACAGACCTATTATGTCCTTTTTGACCTATATCACTGACATTATATATATATATATATATATATGTGTGTGTGTGTGTGTGTGCGTGTGTGTGTGTGTGCGTAAATTATTATTATTATTGTTTGTTTACTGTGCTAATTTAATTTTCTTAATTGAGTTTTCTTAATTTTCTTAATTAACAGTTGATAAGCCTAAGAGTGGGAACAATTGCTCCACTCTTTCCAATTAAACGAATTACTGGCTTGTCTATTTAAGTGTGGTTTAAATGTTATTTTGAATGTGCAAATGTGGAGGTAAATACAAAAAGAACGAGAAAGCCCAACTGGATAGAGGAACCGTGTTTACTGTTAGCCCAGTTAGTTGATGAACATAAGACTATCCTTAAAGGAAAATTCGGGTCGGGTGTCAAAGCAGACGTGGGAGCTTATAGCGCAAAATATTAACGCTTCATTCCCACTAGTTGTGCGCACCACTGAAGACTGCGAGAAACGCTGGTATGTGTTGCAGTCAAAAGCCAGAGAGGAAATTGCAGCATACAAGCGGGAGTCATCACGCACAGGTGAGTGCCACCACTTTTTTAAACCAATGTTTAGTTAAACCGCACAATTATACGTACAAATGTCGTGCACTGCCTTGTTCTCTAGGCAGTGGACCACCTGCTGAACAGCTGTCCCAGGTAGCCCAAACCGTGTATAATATCTTTGGTCACTCAGACACAAGCATTACCGGTTTGAAGGAGGGCACAGACATTTAACAAAGGCAATGCCATTTCTCATATTTATCTCTTGAATTTTATGAATGGCACAATTTGTGGACAATTTGTTTTTGTTCAAAGATAGCAGAGATGAAATGATTTCTCCTTTCAGCAGCACAGAGCCTTCATCAGAGGAATGGCGACCCTCAGTCTGAAGCGCCTCATTCCCTGCCTTCTGCTGCTCCAACACCATCCCTAATGGACAAAAAACTCGAGATGGAGATGAATGTCCTAAAGCAGCAGAAAATAGAGTACTACAAACTAAAAATTGAGCTACTTAAAAATAATAAATAATGGGCATTTGTGTATTCAAAATATTTTTCTGAAACATTCTTTGGCAAAGGTGTGTCTGTCCAGTGTATTCATCATTGTTATATTGCATTCACTGTAACTTACCCGAAATACAAAGTAGTAAATTGGGCTCTGTAAGGCATCCCACTTTGATGCAGATACCCTTGTGGAGGGTATTGATCATCATCCTCTTCATCGCTCTGACTGTCCTCGGGAGGGTCTGCAATTTGTCTGGCTTTACAGATGTTATGAAGCACTGCACAGGCTGTTATCACTTTGCAGACCTTTCCAGGTGCCTATACGACATTGCGCTCTCTAAGGAACTTCTGGATCTGGGGATGACGATCCGTTATGATGTATTCCACTTCCGAACCATTACTCTCCCAAACCATTACTCTCCAGATGGTCCAGACAACGCTGCAAGCCCTCCTTCTCCATGTGGTAGCAACCGCCTACCTCGTGGCACTGGGTGTCAATAAAATTTTAAAGGCATAAACCTTGAAATGAATATTTATTACATGGTTACATTGACAAATGTATTATATAAATTAATTTTACGCGAACAAGCTGCATGTCAAGAATGGTGTTGCTTTCCAGGTGCATCAAGGTGTAGCTGCCGAACTTTGCTGAGGGCCCTAAAGAAATAAGATGTTATGTTTTTGCTAGTCCTGTCTCTAACATAGAAGTGGCAATCAGAAGAATTCATATAACATAAAATGATTTTTAAATATAAACGGTGTATCAGCCCTCATATCTCCAGCAACTGCAACTTTTCTCTGTTCTTGCAGCTTTTTGAAAATATCGGTCTGAAGTAAGTTCCACCTGTGAATTATAGCAGGCTCAAGGTAGTTCCTAGCATGTCTCCTAAATGCATCGTACTGGAAGATCTGAAGCTGCATGGCCTTGCAAATCTAAAAAATCATGAAAAACATTATAAACTATATATTAATAAAATAGTGATTAAAACAGATTCATGAGCAGAAGGGTATTAAAATGACCTTTTCAAACAGAAAGAATGACGCACCACTGAAAGAAATAGCTGCAGACACCAGTAGGTTGCCAACAGGGGTACTTCTTTGACAGGCTGACTCTCCCACTTTCTGTGATGACTGCACTTTGGACAAAGCTGGATGAACAACACAGGTGCGTACTCGTCTAAATTGAACATCACACCTTGTTTTGCAAACTGGACATGTTTCAAACAGCTCTCGGAGGCAGCTATGAAAAACAATGTACTCGTCATTTGTGGTCTGTTGCCTAAAGTAAGAAAAAAATGAAATGTTTTTTCTTTTTTTTATGTGTCCATTCACGTTTACAAAATAAAACAATTAATTATAAAATTGAACATAATAATCAAAGGTTTTCAAAAGATACGCTAATTGGGACTCCTCTGTAACAACTGTGTCATCAGGGTAATACGTGGAATCGTGTGGTTCCATATATTTTATACAAGCTTAAAATCAGTTCAATGATAATAAAGAACTATAATTATTGCTTTTACAATTTTAATTCATGAACAGCATTACTGAATTCAATTCAATTCAATTCAATTTTATTTATATAGCGCTTTTCACAATGCGCATTGTTCCAAAGCAGCTTTACAGGAGCAAATAAGAAAAACACAGAAAGGTAAAACACAGCACAGTGCATGGTGTTTATAGACCAAGCAAGATCATTATAATAAATAATATCTAATAAATAAATGAATAAATAAATAAATAAATAAAGTCTCCCGGTGAGCAAGCCAACACTGCACTGCTCTGCTGTGGCGAGGAACCCAAACTCCAATGCTGAATAATGGAGAAAAAAAAACCTCGGGAGAAACCAGGCTCAGCCGGGAGGGCCAGATCTCCTCTGACGTGTCATGGCTGCACTCAGTGACCCCGACCAAAGCCACCGAGCAACGTCCACGAAGAACAGGGAGAGCCCACGAGCCGCGACCCAGGAAGCCCCACCCGCCGAAACCGTGCAGGTCCAACCCGGTCCCATTCCGCGATCAACAACAGACAACAGAGGAACAACCAGGGAAAAGTAGTAATGGCATAATTAACTTTATTCCTCTGTTGTCCGACATCGACCACAAAACAAGACCAACCAGACCAGACCCACACAGTCCCAACAAATGAAACGCCCCGAACCACAACCAACAAGCCCCCCCACTCCCCACAACACCCACCCAGCTACCTCCAATCAAAGTCACTGAGTGCAGCCATAACTTCAAACTGCTGTCGTGTGATGTAAGTTTAGCATTAAATACCAAGTATTGTAAATTTAGCATTTATGTGACAGGTAGTCCGTCTTTGCTCTCGGCTGGGGATGGAATTGTCTGAGCTGGGCCGGCCAGATGGTCGCCTTTTTCTTGGGTGGTGATGGAATTGCCTTGGATGGAGCTGGATGGTCAGTCAGTCCGCAGGCTCTCGCAGGAGGATGGCACGGGATTTTCAGATGTAGCTGGCGTAATCTCTAGTTGTGGATGGGCATATGACGTTCATCTGGGTCTGGCGGAATCTCTCCCTACCTCGGGATGGGCATCCCGAGGCGAGGGCAGAAACAGAAAGAGAATAATTAGCGTAGCTGCTGTTCATTAGCTATGTATTAGTGAATGCTTGGCTGAAAAGATGTGTCTTTAATCTAGATTTAAATTGGGAGAGTGTGTCTGACCCTCGAATAGTATCGGGGAGGCTATTCCAGAGTTTAGGTGCTACGTATGAGAAAGCTCTACCCCCTTTGGTGGATTTAGTTATTCTAGGTGTTATCAAAAGTCTGGAGTTTTGAGATCTTAGAGAGCGTGATGGGTTGTAGTGTGGTAGAAGCTCTGTTATGTAGGTAGGGGCTAAACCGTTTAAGGCTTTATAAGTAATTAAAAGAACTTTAAAGTCAATACGATACTTAATGGGTAACCAGTGAAGGGTTGATAACATTGGGGTTATGTGATCGTATTTTCTGGACCTGGTTAGAACTCTGGCAGCTGCATTCTGAACTAACTGTAGTTTGTTTATTGATGCTGCAGGACAACCACTAAGCAGTGCATTACAGTAGTCAAGTCTTGAGGTCACAAATGCATGAATAAGCTTCTCTGCATCAGCCACACATAAAATATTTCGCAATTTGGCAACATTTCTAAGGTGGAAGAAGGCTGTTTTTGTGACATTTGAGATGTGATTTTTAAATGACAGGTTGCTGTCTAATATAACGCCAAGGTCTTTAACTGTATTTGTTGGAGTAACAGTGCAGCCTTCAATTTGCAGGTCATAATCCGAAATATTCTGCTCACGTGTCTTTGGTCCGATAAGTAATATTTCTGTTTTATTAGAATTTAAAAGAAGGAAATTACAAGTCATCCAATGCTTTATATCGTCGATGCACTCTGCCAATTTGGATAGTTGGAAGGAATCATCTGGTCTTGATGAGATATATAGCTGAGTATCATCTGCATAACAGTGGAAGCTAATTCCATGTTTTCTAATAATGTTTCCAAGGGGCAGCATGTATATGGAGAATAGCAAGGGTCCTAAAACCGATCCCTGAGGTAATCCATAATTTACTTGCGTTAGATTTGATGATTCCCCATTTAAATGGACAAATTGATGTCTGTCTGATAAGTAAGATCTGAACCATTGTAGTGCCTGTCCCTGAATACCGGTATAATTGTGTAAGCGATCTAGAAGTATTTTATGGTCTACAGTATCGAACGCAGCACTAAGGTCGAGCAGGACTAGGAGTGAGATGTTACCTTTATCTGATGCTATAAGCAGGTCGTTTGTAATTTTAACGAGCGCAGTTTCAGTACTATGATGCGGTCTAAAGCCTGACTGGAATTTTTCGTGTATGTCATTATTTTGTAAGAAAGAGCACAACTGAGTGGACACTACTTTTTCTAGTATTTTAGACAGGTAAGGGAGATTTGAAATCGGTCTATAGTTTCCTAGTTCATTGGGGTCTAAGTTTGGTTTCTTGATAAGAGGCTTAATGACGGCCAGTTTAAAGGGTCCTGGGACATGGCCTAGATTAATTGACGAGTTGATAATGTTATAAATGGGCTCAATTGCAACGGGTAATAACTCTTTTAATAATTTAGTTGGTATGGGGTCTAATAAGCAAGTTGTAGGTTTAGATGTTGCAATAAGTTTAATTAAATCTTCCTGTTTTATAGGTGAAAAACACTGTAGCCTTTCTTTTGGGGCGATGGTTGGTACTAATTTATAGGACAGACTTGGAGGTTGAGTTTTTACTATTTTGTCTCGTATGTTTTCGATTTTCTCTGTAAAAAAATTCATGAAATCATTGCTACCAAGGTGCGGCGGAATACCCAGGTCAGGTGAAGTCTGTTTATTTGTTAGTTTAGCAACTGTACTAAATAAAAACCTTGGATTGTTTTTGTTAGTTTCTATGAGGTTACGGAGGTGCTCAGCCTTTGCTGCTTTTAGTGCCTTTTTATAACAGTTTGCACTCTCTTTCCACGCAATTTTAAAGACCTCTAATTGGGTTTGTTTCCATTTGCGCTCCAGTTTACGTGTTTCTCTTTTAAGGGCGCGAGTGGTGCTATTGTACCATGGTGCTGCGTTTTTCTCATTAATCTTTTTTGACTTCATAGGTGCGACAGCTTCTAATGTATTAGAGAAAATAGTGCCCAATTTGCTGGTCATGTCATCGAGCGATTCTATATTTATTGGTATGGTTATTAAAGGAGTCAGATCTGGCAAGCTCTTTGTGAAACTATCTTTAGTAGTCGAGGTAATTGTTCTACCCTGTCGATAACGAGTTAAACGGCTGATTTCTGCAGTGCGCAGTGTACATGTTATAAGATAGTGATCAGTGACATCGTCGCTTTGAGGTATAATATCTATATTGGTTAGATCGGCTCCGTGAGATATAATCAAGTCTAGTGTATGATTAAATCGATGAGTGGGTCCATTGATGTGTTGTGTTACTCCAAAAGAGTGTAATAGCTCTGTAAACGCCACTGCTAATGCATCGTTAGCACTATCTACGTGGATATTAAAGTCTCCGACAATTAGTACTTTATCAACGTTAACCAATAGGTCCGATAGGAAGTCCGCAAACTCTTTCAGAAAATCAGTGTAGGGACCAGGGGGTCTATACACTGTAGCCAACGTACAAGAAAGCAATGGTTTTTTACTGTCAATTGGAACAATTATGTTCAACGCAAGCACTTCAAATGATTTAAATTTATGCTCCGTTCTCTGAGTTACAGTAAGAAAGTCTCTAAAAATTGTTGCGACACCGCCACCTCGACCAACCGCACGTGGCTCATGCATATAACAGTAGCTTGGTGGTGTACACTCATTTAGACCGTAATAATCATTTGGTTTAAGCCAGGTTTCGGTAAGGCAAAGCATATCAAAATTGTTGTCTGTGATCATTTCATTTACAATAACTGCTTTTGAATTTAGTGATCTAATATTTAGTAGGCCGAACTTTATGAGTTTGTTTTGGTCGTTTATTACATTGTCCTCAGGTTTAATCACGATTAGATTTTTTCTCTGAGATTTGGCTATTTTGTTATTTTGTAGTATTATTCGGGGGACAGACACAGTCTCTATGCATTTGGAAGCAGTAACATTTATAACAGATGAGTGGGAGGAACACAGACTATGGTTAAAGTTTTGACTTACCGCTGGGAGACGTAGTCAAGCGGTGCGTAGCGTCTTTGAGATGTTGTCAGACAGAAGAACCGCTCCGATGCTGCTGGGGTGCAGGCCGTCAGGGCGGAAGAGCCTAGGTCGCTCCCAGAACAGATCAAAATTATCAACAAAGAGCAGCTTCTGTTCAATACACCATGACATCAACCATTTATTTAGAGCAAATAGTCTACTGAACTTTTCATTCCCTCGTCGGTAGGTAGGAAGCGGCCCTGATACGATGATCCTCGCCGTGGGCGATGCGTTGCGTACCGTCTCGATCAGACTCCTGAAGTCCCTCTTCAGGATCTCCGACTGCCTCATCCTGACGTCATTCACCCCCGCGTGCAGCACGACAGCTCCGACGTTAGCATCGTCCTTCAGGATCGCAGGTACCTGCGCAGAGACATCAAGAACACGGGCGCCAGGAAAACAATGAGTGCGCACCTTACCTTTAGTGGAGGAAGCGCGTACGTTCCGGACGATTGAGTCTCCGATGACCACAGCGTTGCATTCCGTCTCGCAGAGGGCGGCAAAGCGGTTCCTGGTCGGGATCTCGAAGACCGGTGGCGGCGGTTGGGTCATCGCTCCAGTCCTGGCTCGCGCCTTTCGCCGTGGTTGTGCCGGTGCAGGAGTGAAGTTCATTTGGGCTGACCGTGTTCTCGAAGCCTGGGCTCTGTGCAGAGAAACACGCGGAGTAGAAGTGGAAGGAGTATTAAAATCGCGATGAAAACTTACCGCGGATTTGCGAGCGTCGGCTCTGGATGTTTCCAGCGCCGTTTTTCGTTCTCGCAGCCGTGACTGCTTCTCTAGTAGATCCTGGATCTGCTTCTCCACAGCCTCCAGTTCCGACTGAAGTGCGATCGTTTCCTCATCTGCACACAGAGGTACAGACACATCTGAAACATTAGCCATCAGTGATTTAATAATGAGAACAGTGTGTTAAGCAGTAAGCAGGCAGGCTGGGAATGCTAACAGCCTGAGGCTAATAGCGAGTGATCCGATAAAAATAAATTATCTGTGCGTTTAAATACGATTTTGGTATGGGATATATTTAAGGATATGTTTTACCCTCGGAGGATAACAATTTAAAACACAAGTCTTAAGATATAACAAGAATAAACGATGTATTAAGAATAAATTTGAAAGAGCTCCGACTCAAACCACGCGCTCTCAGCAAACAGGAAGTGACGTGAAGGAAGGCAGTTGAATCCTGACAAAAAGGTATGAATGTGACATACCTTTGCTCCTTTTGTACGTTCCCTTTATTGTGCTCCAAGACAACTGTGTGCCGAAGGATCGCGTCATTGGAGACGGTGCAGGCAGTGTTTCTGTACTGTCCGCTTGAGATCCAACATTTTTTGTTCGAGATGACATGGAAAATTGTGCGGAACTGTGGCCCTGCTGAGATGTACCCTAAAAGAAATATGTGTACATTTTGGTTTGTAAAAACCAAAAAAAATCCGGTGTTAAGATTAATTGACCATAAACAAACAACCATATACAGTACATCATACAGCGTTTGTGTGAGATAGAAACAAAAGGGCTTCGGCCCTTCTTGATCAACCAGTGTTACACCACGTCTCGTCGCGACTCAACAAAGACAATAAACCCAAAATAAATACTAAATATAAAAAGACATTATAAACACCACATTTGTTGCCTCTAGTGGGAACATTATTACTGATTATTAGGACTTATGTTGTCTTTATTCACGTTGCGCGCGTGTCTGCATTTGCAGATCACAAACACACGACAAACTCAACTCGCGTTAGTCCTTAACAAAGTCTTTTACATTAAAAATATACTTACAGGCTGCGAATCTGAAGCGCCAGCAAAGTTGTAATGGTTGGAACGGCCCCACTTTTTAAGCAAAGCTTTCGTGCACTGCCGGCCTTGATCTCTCCCAGGTTCATGAAGCAATCATCGGTGAAATGCGCTGCACACACTTGAACATTCGGATTGTACTTTTCTGGAACAGTGTTGTAAATAAAATGTAACCATTGGTTTTTAGTTGTCTCATCTTTTGGCAGGGCAAACAAAGAGTCTTTCTTTTCACAACGAAACACACAGCGTCTCCACGACATGGCTGCGGCAGCGACGATACAATGAGATTTACAAGTACGCCCACCTCACTTGCATTTACATTTGGGCGTTCTTAAGTCCAATCATGTTACGAAGTGACGTACATTCGCCGGGGCATTTCAGGCAGGTCTGGGTGAGCATTCGCTTTTAGATAGAATGCATCTTTTATTCCCACGTCTAATACATGCATGGGCGATTTATAACACTCCAAAGAGAACAACACGTATTCGCGCCTTATGACCCCTTTAAGCCTCCTAAAAGTCCTCCTCGCTGCTCCTAAAATTTTGGACCTTAAGAGCGCTTTTAAGGGTTAAGATGCTTTATGAATAACTTTTTTCTTTACTAGGATCTTTTCTGTAATTTTAAGGGGAAACGCCCACATTTCTATTAATTTTTGTAGAATTTTGTCACTAGTCTTTGCGCTAAGATTTTTCATGAATACGGGCACAGATGCTGTTTTTGGATTATGCTGAATAAAATGAACCATCAGATTTAGTGGAGCCGGCTCGAGTGCTTCTGACGTTAAAGCAAAAAGAGAAAATGCCAAGTAGAAAGATAGTGGGTATTAAAATAAACGGCATCTTATTCAGTACATTCCACTCATATTGTTATTCTGATTCTATCATCTGTAATGAAAAGCTGTGTACATGAATGATGATGATGAGCGGTGTTTGGATCTGTGCCCGTTCTCTTGCTCTGTGTTGCGTAACAGACTCAGTTGAAACACGCTCTTTCTTAATACTGTGGCCAGATTTCAGGCCCGGGACCACAGATTACTCCACAGACTCAACTTACAACACACAAACTCTTCAGCACCTTTCATGTGAACCAACAAATGGCCATGTTTTCGTGCTGCAGTGGACACACCATTTACAGCATTTGTCCCCATCACTGCTTCAGCAGGTCTGTGTTATCAGCTCCAGTCATCTGCTGTTACACACAGCTACACCTAGATACCCCGCTGCCACAGCAACACGAGAGATAAAGCCACGCAAGTTCATCCACTTCCACTATCACTCACTATCAGTATCTCCTGTGCCTGCAGTGGAAGCCACAGGAAGACTCGAGCTCTCTATCACCAGCTCACTGTCCCACATAGTGTTGAAATCTCATCCGTCCCACGGGCGCTGGGCATGAACCCTTTCCACTCAAATAACCGTGTCATTGTGTCCGTTTGAAGAGAGGAAAGATGTAACTGTTCTCGTGTTGGCCAATAGCACATTTCCAATCAATGCAGACTTCAGTGGGTGGATTCTACAAATAACCAAAGTCAACATTTCAATGGCCGATTGACGGTTAAATAGAAAATATAAAAAAACGCAACTTGAGATTCTGAGATTTTGTTTTGTATTAATATAGTCAGTGAAGAATAATTGACATGAAACATTTGGAAATCAACTGATGTGTTACAAGACTTCAAGATTTAACTGAAAACAATGCAAAACACTCAAATAAAATGAATTGTGATTGTTTTACAGACTCAATTCCCAATCTATAAGGCTTCCTAATATTAACAGCTGTACGGTCATCAAAGTAATAGCATATGCACCTGCTTTAGATTTTAGAGAACTATTTGTGTCGATTATAGAAAATGTGTTTTGTCTCACTGTGGATTATTTATAGGGCTTTGGAGAAGAGAAACTGATACTTCAAATAATCCCAATGATCAATATTTAACTTAATTTTTCATTAAATATATATATATATATACAGTATATATTAGAGATGCATCAATACTATTACTTTCTCCACTGATACCTACAGCCGATTATTCAGAGTGATACCTGCCGATACCGATAGTTTAGTGGTTACATTAACTAGCATGAACTAAATTCTAAAGCTAAATGAATATTTCTTGATTTAATAATTCATAATGACTATTAATATTGAACATCAAATTGGTGATGTTTCTACATTTTCTATACACAGAGCACAAATTCATTGCATTTTCCTGTCTGCTTTTGATTGACAAATATCGGCCGATAGCCGAATAGTGTGAAAAATCAAATCCACCGATACCTATTATTGGTGGACATATCGGTGTATATATATACTGTATATGTATGTATGTAAAAAGAGTCTGACCACTGTTCAGAGCAGGTCTGCATGAAGAATCACACTGTATTAAGTCAACACACACACAATTGTTTCCATATCAGATATTTACAGAGCAAAACCTGAACTGAAAACCAATCAGAATAAATGTTCGGAAGGAAACTGAGAGTTGTTTAAAAAGACCTTCACTGTCCAAAAGCTCTCAACAGTTGTCCTCTCCTCTCATGTCCTGCTCTTTGACCTGTAGGTGGCGCTGCGACAGATAGTGTTTGAGCGTGTCCACCTCGTGTGAAAGGCGTTGGATGTGCAGCTGCAGTCGGTGATTCTCGTCTTGCAGCTGCAGCGCCCTCTGCTGGGTCAAATGAATGCGGCGGCGCGCTTTATCGCGACTCTTTCTCACAGCGATGTTGTTGCGCTCTCTGCGAAGACGATATTCAATGCTGTCTTTACGGATGCCTCGCTTCTGTCCGGACTGACGGAGGGTCACTGCAGGAGGCGGCAGGAGAAACTGAGAGAAATCCTGCGCAAAGAAGAGTAAAAAACATGGTCAAACGCAAGGAAATATTGCAATCTTTGTTTTAGGAACACACCTACGATGCCTTAAAATCCTACCAATGTAGGCCACACACTAGGTTTAAGAACAGAGCCGTAAAAGTGCAGTGCCATAATGTGCCAAGTGAGGGTGAATCTCATGAAGAGAACATGTTGGACTGTGAGATTCATTCGCTATGAGGGATTCTTGTACCTGTTGAGCGGTGTGACCCTGCTGTCCTGCTTGTTCAGTGTTTGTGGAGGTCAGACAGGAGGAGAAGGGCAGGTAACCCATACCCATCATTTGCTCCATGTTCCGGGGATCTGGAAATTTAGGAAGCCCTTGAGGACCCATGGACTGGCCGTAGAAACCTCCGTCCATCGGAGGCATCTGATTGGCCATGGCGTTGAGTGGCGGTCCGGTGGAGTCAGAGTTTAGAGACAGGGTGCTGACCGAAGAGGTGCAGGCTGGATTTTGGGGTGTAAATATGCAGCTGGTGGACGGAGGGCTGTCAGAGATGGACATCTGTTAAAAAATAAACGTTATACAAGCATTTTCACGAGACAAACGACTGGTCACTTCATATTCCGAGAACAACGTTTAAATAATTTACTCCACAGAATGAAATAAGAAGAGTTGCTTGACAAGGAAAAGTTTGTTGGTTACTTACGGTTGTAAGCGCTGTTCAGTGCAGTAATGTCTGTCTCTTCTGTTCTCAACACAACAAACTTGATGTGCTTCCACACAATCAGTTAGGATACAGGTACTAGAGCTCATGACACCATCATTTCCTTTGTCACAACCTCTCTCTCTCTCTCTCGCTTTCTCCAGTCTTCCCTCTACTTATGCATCTTGCATCACAGATTTACATTGTGTCTTCTGTTGTGTAAGTATTTTTTCAAACATCGGAGCACTTTAAATTTAAACTCATTTAAAAAACCAAGCAATTCTCATTCGTGGTAAACAAACAAGTAAAAAAAACTTTATTCTATAATAAATCTTAAAATGGTCAAATCAATTAAGTCATGATGACTATTCTGTTGTTAACATGTAATTTTGAAACTTAAAAAGTAGAAACATAAAATTAAGCTATTAATAAAGTAAGTATTATAAGTATTGCTTGAATATTTGTATTATTATTAGGGAAATTACATTGGAGACGTTCGGTCTTATTTCGATCGATTTTATTTTAATATGAAATCACTTATTTTAATATTTATATCCATAAGTATTATTTTTGTTAAGACCTAGATTAAGACTAGAAATTTCATCCTATTAGTTGTTATTAAATTAAACTAAAACTGAAAAAAAAGAAAAAACCTAAATAGCAATATTATATTATAAATCCTTTCTTTATTATTATTAAATTACATAGCAAAACAGCAAAATGAAACTAAAATGTATATTTTTTTATATAAAAAATATATTTTTATAGCTAATTCAAAGATTTTATGAAATATATAATAACGTTTATCCTAATATTATCAGGGTGTGCAAAACTGTTTTTATGCTTTGTGCAATAACTAGTTATTAGAGATTAGAGTAAAAAAACTAAATCGATTCTGACTGAGCACCATCAACAAAACAACAAGCCTTTTATAAATTCAGGCTCGGCAAAAAAAAGAGCAACAATTTATTTTCAACAGAACTTTTGCTACAAAATACCCGAGGAGCACTGGTCATGTGTTGCCCATCCAGAACAGTTTATAACAGGGGTCATCGGGCCAAAAAACAAATTCGCCACTAGATGGCGGGCCAGAACATAGTCAAAGGATAATTTAAGAAATTCATTGATGAAAAATGCAACTAGAATAGCATACTTTTAAAAATATAGTTATTATTTAATTATATATAATTACATAAGTCATATGATTACTTAACGTAGCCTATTTAACGTAACGTAACGTATTGACGTAATAGTGCTGGGGGTACGATATTACGTTGTGTCGTGTGATGTTAAAGGTGCAGTGAACTGGCCGTTTTTATTGTTTTATACTATTGTCTGATGTCTACTTACGACATTCACGTGGTTTTTACATTCGAAAACATCAAAATCAATAAGTAATAGGCTATTTTCTACCCTGGTTTTGAGGCCGGCTGGAGAAACGCTGGGTTTTTAAGGGCGTGCCGCATAGAAGACTTGGAAGTAAACGCCCACAGCTATGATTGGATAGCAGCTTGCGTAGTTGACTTAGTTGGAGCCTTCTGTGAATTTGGTTAGACACGTAACGTTACGTAACGTGATTTTACTCAAATTTACGGATTTATTTCCCGGATGTGATGGCAAGGCTTTGCGTATAGTTAACCTATGATGATAGGTGCATTCCAGGACCTGCCGTTTGCTGAGCCTTGTGTCAATAACAGTTGTTATTTCAGTAACAAGGGCGTTTTCAGGTCTGACACTTACAGGATGTTGGCTTGAATACCATTCCCTCTTACATAACAAAAGCTCGGGTTAAAATTGTGGTCCTAGTTCACTGCACCTTTAACAATTAAGCTAACTAGATGGTGAGAGAAAATGGCACTATCCTGACTTAAACTGAGACATTTATTCAAGAAGTTTATTATAAACTGAAAACAATTAGGCTTACTAGACACATTTTATGTCAGAGCGGGATCTGAGCGGGATTTGGTTTACCGGTGTGATATTTGGTTTAATGTGAGCGGAGCGTTTGCTTGGTCCGTGAGCGACTGAGCGAAGCGAACAGTCATTGAGCGAAATATTAGTCTGAAAAAGAGCAGTTCTGTTTCAGTCCGACATTCTGTGACATTACAGACAAGATTTTTAGTGCCTAAAGAGTAACTGTATAATAACTGATAACGTATGTTTGATTTTCGTTACTATATTTCCGTGAACATATAGCTGTCATAGAGCAACATTTAAAATAAACGCACAAAAGATTAAATGCACTATGAACACCTTTATTATTACTGGGGTTAATAAAAGAAACAGGCTCTAAAGAAAAATAGACCAAAACAAGGGGAAATGCGGTCTTAAAACGTCAAACCTCAATCGTTACAGCTAGTGATGTTACGTTCTGTGCTGAGGCTTCCGAGCGTGTCGAGAAATCCCTGCACGATCCGTTCTGCGCATGCGCATAATGACGTAGTAAACAACTTCACGGTTTCCCTACACTATTGGTATCAAGCATGCGATGAAACGCTTGACGGCCAGACGGCACAACTGGCGGCATATTTTTGTAGGCTACGTCGTGTTTTTCATTTAACAGTTCACGGCGGGTCTATTTTGATGTTTTAAAATGTAGCTTACGCTATGCATTACGATGTGTTTACGTGGTTGCCAATCCAAAATAATAAAGGAGTTGTTACATGAACATACACGATTTTGGTTACATGTGGAATAAAGTCTGAGTCTTGAGAGTCTGTCACTGCAAACCTTCAGTTTCCTCCATACTCCCCTTTGCGATTCATTGCTGCATGGCATTAGGCCTACTTAACTTGCCGTGTTTCGATCTGAGGTCAGTAGTATTGTCAAAGACGGTTTTTATTAAAAGCTGCTAATATTAGTTAACTTTAAATCGACTCGTTTTGTATTAGTATGGGTCTATATATAGGCTAATATATCTATCTATATAATCTAAATGAGGAATAATCCCTTCAATGGTGGTTACAGAACACAATAAGGAACATAATATGCATTTCTGCCTAGACTATCTGCACTTACATGAAGAAAGAACTACAAACAAGTCTGGGGAAACGTTACAGAGTATTTCAACGCATAGTGTGCACACAGAAGTGACATGAGACCAGAGGTGGACAGTAGTGAAAGTCGCGGTACAAAGGTGCTCAAGCGTGGAACAGATCGTGCAGTGTCGTCGCTAAACAGAATTGTCTACTACGTCATTATGCGCATGCGTGAACGGATCGTGCAGGCATCCCGGATCGTGTACCGACACGCCTGTCGAGGCTTGTAAAGCTTTAGACACTGACGTCAAGTTGACGTCTGAGCTTCGCTTCCGCCTGAGTGGTCAGTAGTACACAAGCACACACACTGCCTCTATGGAAGGCCAGAAAGGCCAAAACGTGTGAAACTAACGTGTTAACACCAATTACGCGTTAACGCGTAGTACGTGTTAACACGTAATTGCGCGTTAACACGTAATTAGTGTTAACACGTCGTTTTAAACTACGTGTTAACACGTCGTTTTGTGCATGCACATTGGACCACGGAGCTTTACCACCACCTACTGGCGTGGTGGTATTGCTCAAACAAACAGAACCAACAGACTAGGCTTCTAAATTGCAAGATTTTATCTAAAATATATTCTGAACAATGTATTTTGTGGGCATAAGTAGTCTACAACTATAGAATGATTACATACTAATTAAAAAATTAACTATTGTTTAAATTGACTTTTTAAATGCTGAATGTCATGGCCATTTTCAGCATCAAAATATAAATTGTGTAAGTTTAATTGCATATTCTCTCCAAATAACATTTTCACAAACACTTATAATGTAGCACATTTCTATAGACAAGTCTTTTTACTTACATGTTAAAAAGTAAACGAATATCAATATTCATATGTCAACCCCAATGCATTCATTTTTTGTTAGTGAGCTACTTTCATAACATCCTTAAGACTTATAAAGGCAACCTGTGTGTAGTGGAATGAAGTCAATGTTTTTATTGGTTATTTGTTATCACATATTGGCATTCACCTCTGTCTTCTTTATTTCCAGTGTGTTAGTTGTTTAGGTATGGAGGGGTGAGCAACAGGATGGCCAACTTTTTGATGACCATACAGCCAAACTAACTTATGACTTGTTTGATCGTTAAAAAAACAAAAAAGAAAGCAACAGTTTTGTATGGATGATTTGCTAGGTGTACAGAATCCACACTGACACTGGGAGAACATGCAAACTCCACACAGAAAGGCTTTCCATCCCAGAAGGGGCTCGAACCAGGGTCAGTGTACAGAAGATCTCCCGTTATTGGTATTGGAAGCTGGTATACTGAGATATCTTTGTGCATTGTTCTGCAATATTTTTCAAGGTTCAGTGAATCCATTAACACCTTTTTTTCATTGTGCACTCAAGACACATAACACCTTTTTTCAAATTGAATCACAATAAATAACAGTGTATTATTACAGACTGTTTTCAGGTGCTGGGGTGTGTGCCTGTACTAGAAAATTAATGATTTCAGCCATACACGTTCAAAATTAATTAGGATACAGTAAATAGGCTACAGCTAGACATAATAATATTATGTATTATTATACATAATAATAGGTAATGGTCAAGTTTTTCCTACATTTCTATACCTTTTATTTTGCCTTTACTGTCTGTACTAATATGCGTTCACTGTAAAGCTGCTTTGCAACAATGCTAAATTATAAAAGTGCATTAGTAATAAATCTAAATTAATTACATTTTTGGAATAGAATATTCACATAAACTTTTTATAAAATTAATGCATGGAGTATCTATGGAGTAACACAACTTTTATGTATTTTTGTTTACTGGTTATAAGTAATGGAACAACCTTTAAGGATTTCCAGTCTTTATAAAAGACTCATCACCAATTCATTATCACATAATTATACACATTTCCATGTTTGTACAATAAAATTAATGCATGGAGTATCACATCTCTGAAAGGCTTTATCCCTATTCTAAATTCCAATTCCCTAAACTGGAGGTAAGGCATCTGGGTTAGAGGTTCTGATTGAGTGGCAAGGTAATAAGTTGTGTCTCCAGAGAATGACTGGACACAGATTTTCTTTTAAGATTCGTGTTGCTCTTTTTATGTACAAATCAATGCTATTGTTGTGAATATCAATGCTTTTGGGTAGACAAACAAAAGCACATATGAATGACTATTTTTACCATCACATTGTAATGTTTTTTTCAGGTTGGAATACTATTCACAGGTCCCTGACATATAAAAGACTGTTTTTCTCTTTATCCTGTTTTTTCTTTAAACTACTAGTATCTTTGGACAAAGTGGTGAATTCGCCTGAAAGAGATCAACAGAACATAGTTTACATACACATGCCTAAATACGCATGTGCATATTCTATGTGCATCATACTATTGTAATTGTATATGGTGCATTTTTAATGTGGTTTTACGTGGCTTGCTCCAGTAACACACGTACAAGCTCTTTTCACTCACTAAGGGTTTATTCAGAAGTCGTAAATGACAAACATGACGACAACGATAATAAACATTAGACATAAGAACTGAAAATATTGACAAAAAATGCAAATTATATACTGGAATTTGCAGTTTTTGTGCTGTCCGATTTCATACATTTCAAGTTTGCTCTTCAAAATTAACCCTAGAAGACATGTTTGTGTATATTATTTTCAGCATTATTTGTTCAAAATAATCATTAAAACATGATAAAGGTGTTTTTAAAACTATTTGAATCCTTAATAAACATAAAATTATTCACTTTGTGTGTGTCCTAGAAATCTTTGTCAACTATGTTACCCATTTATATAACCCTTATAAATCAGCAATGGTTTGCTCCAAATTAAAAAAAAGCAACCATGTGTGATGCCACGCCCTTTTTGGCGGGAATTCTGAAGACAGTGTGGTAAGTTTCAACTCCTCCTCTTCAATATTTCATTAAAATGATTGTCTGCATATGGAGTGGATTAATTGTTCATCAACTATGTTATCAACATTTGCTTGTGTATTTACCTTAGATGTTATAATCAACAAAATGTATAGAAAGTACATAGAAATATAAGTTGATCAAGGTCATATGTTTAAGGTCTGTAGGGCCTAAAATGGAGGAAATGTCAACTATGTTACCTGTCAACTATGTTACCCATCAAGTGTAACACAGTTGACAGGGAATAACACGGTTGACAATGTTGTAAGGGTTCACTGGGTTTATGCTTATTAAGTCCATTGATTAAAAAACATTAACTTGATTAAATTGTTACTACACAGAAATTAAATGATAATATATAAAAGTGTAATAAGGTAGTAATTACATAAATGCATGATTTCAGTTATACTTATCAGGGAAGAAGTCAGCTGATCTGAAACCATTTTTTTACTATTGTTATTAAAATTTTGAATGATACAGGGATTAACTCAACAATATTATCCATACACTGAATAAATCCTTACACTCTAGCTAGACTTAACGACATCATTATAGATATTTTCCATTCTACCCCATAGCCTACTCATATTAACAAACAATAATTTCATGGATCATTTGGATGTGTTTCAGTGATTTGAAATGACAGTTTCCTGATGACATATGTAATTTTAGCCCTATCAATTATGCTATACACTATTTCAAAACAGAGTCATTTCTGGTCTAGAGAGATGAGGTTATCTGCTGCCCAGAAGCAGCGCCAGTACAGGGCTCAGCGTGATGCTGATCCTGAGAAAAGGGCTGTATATTTAAAGAAACAACGAGAAAAGTGGCATGAGGACAGACAGCTAGGGAAGGTGAAGACAGTTCAAGCCTTGAGTGAGAGGGAGAAGAGAAGAAAAAGAAAGTATTGGAGAAGAGCCCAATGCCAGGCCAGAGAAAGAAAGAAAGTGATAGAGAACCAGGTTACTCCACCCCAGAGTCCTGACGATGAGCCTCGGATGTCAAGGTAGAAATCACCTCGCTGGCCACTCTGTCTGTGCAAGCCTGACTGACTGTCTGTTGCCCAAAGCCATTTTCCCAACGAAACTATTTCTCATTCTCTTCTTCTGTGGGTTCTCTTCTTGTATTTCTCGGTGGCAGGTTTTGCTTCTTCCGTGTGCGTTTACCTTGCGTCAATGTCCGTGGCTTATGAGGTAAACTCACTGTAAGCTTAACGTAGTGTTTGGGTCACAACATCATGAATAATTCAAATAAAACGAAGGTGTGTTGTCATGTTGACACTGGCTGTTGTAACAGCTTGTAATCCTTCTTATGACTATTAATGCGGTGATGCGCGCCTTCGTTTTATTGTGAATATTCATTAATGTGTAGACGTGCACTGACCTAGCGGTTACGACAGCCCAGCTCACCAACTTCGCAACTTCCTTTAGAGGAGGAGCTCTTAACAACGGTGACGAAGAAGAACGTCAATCTTTATACGCTTGTGCCATCTAGTGGTTATTTGTGGTAACGATTAGACATGTAATACACAAATGAAACATTTACATTAGAACCATAAACGCAAAGGAAATACGAATGCGTTTTAAACAGAGCTCTTAGAATCAGCAATATCAGACAACACAGGAAACATAAATAGTGTGAATAAACATTTTATTGTCAAGTATGCTTACACGCAAGCACGCACACACACAAGGAATTTTGATTACAGCTTCCAGAGTACAGATTCATTAAAACACATACAACGAATGAAAACAAACTCACAATACTAAAGAGAAGTGAATGATATGTCTTAACGGGATTATCGTTTAGCGGAACTAATTAAGACGGAACTGTTTTCATCCGGAGATATAAATATACGCACAGCTGAGCACTAATGTACTAATGCGCTTGCACTCCTTTTTGTGTTAAAATCAGGCAGGTAAAGTTAACGAAGTGTGGAATAAGTGGAATAGTTTTCTTTGTTTTCTTGCACCTTTCTGTAGGTGGTTACTGTTGTACGTTTATTGCTTTAGCGTGTAAAGTATGGTGTGTTTGTTTACTTGTGATACTGAATTGTAAGAGTCATTCTATAATTAGGGGTACATTTCATATCAAGCTATAAGTGAATAAATCAGTGTGTTTTTTTGCTAAATTTTCTACTTGTTTCCGTAATATATCACTGGAATGTGCAAAATTCATTAATTGGCATTTAAATCAAAATAAACATCTGATTCATTATTTTGTCAACTGTGTTACAGACGAAAGTTGTGTCATAGAAGACATGAATGAAATACTAAGCATTTGATAAAACATTTGTTTGCAAGTTCTTTAGTCTATTCTTCAGTGTGTTTGTGGTTGTTTGTCTAACTGCTTTGAAAATATGAATTTTGAGCTGGATAATTGATATTCTGTGGGACAGTATCATCAAGAATGATTTTTTTTCTGCATTAATCCACATTACGTTGAATTTAGAGTTATTCAACATTATTATGTCAGACCTTGCTCTCTAAAAATGTCCCCCATCATTTTTATTACAGATCAGCCAATATTTAAACAAATTATGGCACAAAAATCCCATGTAACACAGTTGACAACAAAGTAACACAGTTGACGGGAAGCATTAGGAAAAGAAGAGAGAAACCTTGCTTTATGATAAAAACTTTATTTTGATATCAAATCTACAATCTGTCAGATGCAAGTGAGTTTAATATAAATTGATTGAACATTTTTTAAACATTCCCCTCCCATCTGTCCATTCTTCCTTTGATCTGATATTCCTCCTCTCTTTTTTCCCTTTGTCATTTTCCCCTTCTTCCTTCAATTCTTGCTCCTCTCCTTCCATTCTTCCTTCTTTCCTTCCATCCTCCCATCTTTCCTTTAACCCTCCCGTTCTCCCTTTATCTCAAATTATTGAACAAGTAGTGAAACAATGGTAAAAGCCTCTCATCTTTCTCAGATCTTTCTGTCCTTCCACCCTTCCTTCCTCCTTTCATTCCTTCCTTCGACATTCCTTCACTTCTTCCTTCCTGCCGTCTGTCCTTCCAAGTTATTGTACATGTCTCAGTTAACTCACACGAAACAAAACATATTATATTTAATCTTCCAGGTTCTTTAGTTCTTTCCTGTTTTTTTGCTTTCAGACGGTTCACAGTTCTGAGATTTTGGACCATATGACTTTGTCAATCTCTGCATGACGGGAGGTCACAGAAGTTGGATGGGGATCATTCTGAGTATATCCTCATGCAAATACAATAGGACATCATCCCGTACTGGCCAGAAAAATCGGTTGACTCCAATTCGATGCATACATTTGACCTCAACATGAGTTTCACTCACCCCTTGTATGATTCCAGGATAAATGTCGTTGTCGTATTCCAGAGCACACCACTGGCCGATGATATCCAAGTTTTGCCATGGAATTTCAGTCTCATTTTGACCATTCCCCTCTTGTGTGGGTGCTGTTGCCTGGACCAGGAAGGTAAAGGTTTTGGTGTTGTAACATTGACATTCCAGGGTCTGTCTTGTTGAGCAAAGGCAGCTCACATCACGGTAACTGATTTGTCCCCTGCTGACTGTGACCAGCTGATGAATGCGTATGGTTGATGGCACCACTGGGAGACCAGCTGGCATGTTCTTTGTGGCTTCATCTACATCATCCTCACTTACATAGAACAGTTTTACTGAGGTCTGTGCATCCACCAGTTTCTTGAAGAAGAGCTCAGCGTTGGGTATGTGCACCCCATGGCTGACAAGTCTGTCTGCGGTCCTTTTGAGGAGGCCTCCAACTCCATCTGGAGCACCCTTGCCGTGAGATGCCTCAAAAAAGTTCCAGGTGCCTGATTGGAACCCATACTCCTGCAGCTTTGTACAAAACATAAAGAAATTGCCTTTCTGTCTGTATTGTGTGCACGGCCCATCACTAAAAAATGCACCACAGTCACATTAGGATAGGCAGCCTTGACCAGGTTCAGAATTGGGTCTAGATGGGTCCATATTGCTGCGGGGCCTTTCTCTTTTGATGAGCTGATTGTGCCAAAGCACACATGCTCTTCCACTCCTCCAATATGCAAAACTCCAGTGTGAAGTATTGCCTGTTGCTGGTTTGATGCAAAATGTAGAGTTTGAATTTCAGAGTGGTACTTACAGGCATAGTTTTCTGAAAAATCTACATGAATTAAGCATACATGGTCTTTCATGGTCTTCTTTAGTTCGCGGTGGTAAACAAATTGCCGTTTTATGTTAAAGAGGTGCCTTCTGAAGTTTTTAAGTTGGCCTTGAAAGAGGTCTAGCAGGGCATGCAAAGTTGTCTCTGTCTTTTTTTTCACTGTCATTTTGACAGGCACTTTCTCCTTTTTACCTTCCTTGTTCTTTTTCTCTCGGAGAACGGTCTCAGTTGCCCACTGTGTGATAAAAACACTTGCTTGCATATCCCTGTCAGTTGCAACTGGAAAGTCTTTGTCTTTGCAGTTGGGACATTCATTGTACATGCATTCCTTCGAGTTTGAATCACAGGATATTGACTCCGCCAATATAGCTTCTCTATAAGAAAAGAGAGATTTTCATGTACCTTGCAAAGGCAGGTCTCTCTGTCTGCAATGGATGGGTGGACCACCCAGAAGG
The DNA here is from genome assembly GCF_024868665.1 of Triplophysa rosa. Classification (NCBI taxonomy): domain Eukaryota; kingdom Metazoa; phylum Chordata; class Actinopteri; order Cypriniformes; family Nemacheilidae; genus Triplophysa; species Triplophysa rosa. Next base: position 735,031 of record NC_079912.1, on the reverse strand, counting down.
GCCGCATACGGCAGAACAAAGAATATGAGATGTTGCAGTTAGAGCTCTCAATAAGGAATTTCCTATACGAGTTTCTCATGGTGTCGTTCAGGAATCTTTTCTGTTTCTTAATCTTCCCTCTCGTTATAGTTTGAGATTTCCCAGCAGTTAGGCGACTATTTTCATCCCTTGTCAAGAAGGGCACAACTTTGTTGTACAGTTTGTAGCATAGGGATCTGTACTTCACTTTGTGAGTGAGGATGGAGGACTCACTGCGCTTTTGTTGTTTTCGAGAAATTGCTAGGGTCTCCTGAATTCTTTTCTTGAAGTTATACTTTTTCAAGATCATTCCTGACACTGCAGCTGCAATTACCTGCCTAGTTTTTTTGTGTGATTGCTCGAAGTGTACTTTGCGCGTATGTTGTCCACCAGAGCATGGTGGAAAACGAACGCTTTGTGCACTTCTCTAGGCACATGCAACCTCCCTAACAGGCACCGGGTTTTTGATCTGGGTGACTCTGAATCTTGCTGTTGTCTTGCAAGTCTTTTTCTGAATTTTTTGGTTTTTCTTTTCTCTTGTTTAAGTTTTTCCTTCAGAGCCTGAATCTCCCTGTATAATTTGGACTCCTTCCTCTTGACTTTCTTCCTTCCAGCACTACGCTGTCTGAAAATAAACACATACATACAAAATTATACACACTTTGTTGATCATGTGTTCATTATTTATGCTTAATGAACAGAATAAGGATGACAAGACTTTACTGTTGTCAGGTTTTGGCGGCAAGAACCCAAATGCAGGCAGGCAATGGCAATGAAGGGGTTAACGTAATATATATTTATTAACAAGAGACAAAACAGAAACAAAACACCCACGAGGGGGTAAAAAACAAGACAGGAAAAATAAACTAGACTGGACTAAACTAACATAACACTTGACTAAACATAACTTGACAAACTAGACTAAACACTTACAAAGACTGGACTGGGATCTTTACACAGGAACACTGACTGACACGATACACATCCACAACGAAGTACAACTCACGAGCACAAGACAAAGAAACACGAGGGTATTTATAGGTAAGACAAACGAGGGATAATTACATGGGGCAGGTGTGGGACATTAAACACTCTGGGAAGGATAACGAGGAAACGAGATGGCGGGAACAGAGACGAGACACTGGAAAAACACATGAGAGGCATAAACATCTCATGGTCTTCCCACATAAAACCCAAGAACTCTGTCCCGATCCCACCACACGACTAGAATTTCATAAACAAGACGGTGGGACCGTGGACAGAGCCCCCCCCTTAATGAGCACCTCCAGGTGCTCACCAAGGGGTAGACGGACAAGACAAGGCAGACCGAGACAAAGACAAAAACCAGACAAACATGGTGAACATGACAAGGGGTAGACAGGACAACAAGACTACAGGACTGGGGTGGCATAACAAAAATAACAAACATGGGAGGGGGGGTGGTGCAAAACAAGAGTTCATAGGGGGCAGTCCAAAAGGGTTGGGGGGAACAGTCCCAGTCCCCGGCTGCGCTCGAGGGCGCTGATTCCTGGGGGACTTGGGGGAGTCCCGGGGGGAACAGTCTTTGGCCCTGGGAGCTTCCCAGGGACCGGCTGGAGCGTGTCAGGGCTTGACGCCGGCTGGAAGGCCGGCTGGACAGGGCTTGACGCCGGCTGAAAGGCCGGCTGGACATGGCTTGACGCCGGCTGGAAGGCCGGCTGGACATGGCTTGACGCCGGCTGGAAGGCCGGCTGGACAGGGCTTGACGCCGGCTGGAAGGCTCGGCTGGACATGGCTTGACGCCGGCTGGAAGGCCGGCTGGACATGGCTTGACGCCGGCTGGAAGGCCGGCTGGACATGGCTTGATCGCCGGCTGGATAGGCCGGGGACATGGGACGCCGGCTGGATCACTCGGACTGGACGCCGGCTGGATCACCGGACTGGACTGGATCCTGGCTGGACGCTGGATCACCGGACACGCTGGATCGGACCGGGGCGCTGACACCGGACTGGACGCCGGCTGGATCACCGGACTGGACGCCGGCTGGATCCACCGGACTGGACGCCGGCTGGATCACCGGACTGGACGCCGGCTGGATCACCGGACTGGACGCCGGCTGGATCACCGGACTGGACGCCGGCTGGATCACCGGACTGGACTCAGGTGGACACATGACTGGACACAGACAAGACTGACACAAGACTGGACACAGGACTAGACACAGGACTGGACACAGACTGACACGACTGGACGCCGGCTGCACCGGACTGGACGCCGGCTGCACCGGACTGGACGCCGGCTGCACCGGACTGGACACCGGACTGGACGCCGGCTGGAAGAGCCCGCGCTGCCCGCCGCTGCCTCTTCTTCTTCAGCCGAGCCACCCGCCTGGAGGTCGGCTGAAGGAAGGATGTAGAAGGCATGGCTGGTTCCGGCTGGGACTCCTCGGAGGTGGACTCCCAGGATGCTCGCCTCCCCCGCTTGCCAACGAGGCTGGTGGATGGTGGAGAGGCTGCCGAGAGTGGGAAGGATGGAGTGGAGGTGCCCACAACCCCGATCTGCAGGGAACCATGCTCAGGAATCGTGACCAGCGGAGATGGGTAGCTGGTAATTGCTGAGGCCGTGGACTCCGATCGTTCCGCGGCGGTCAGCCACACGGCGTCGAAGTCCAACGGTCTCAACGCCCTCATCTCCGCCCGCGAAAGTGGGTCCCTGAGACCGGAGTTCAATAGCACCGCGAGCTCCTCCTCCCCGAAGACGCCATTCTCGGCGACGTCCAGGAATCTGTCCACGTACTCATCCACGCTCTCGTTCCCCTGGCGAAGTCCGCAGAGGAGGCGAGCTACGTGGGACCGCTCGGTGCTCATGCTGCCTGCTGGGTTCAGTGATGGCTCGTGAGTTCTGTCAGGATTTTGGCGGCAAGAACCCAAATGCAGGCAGGCAATGGCAATGAAGGGGTTAACGTAATATATATTTATTAACAAGAGACAAAACAGAAACAAAACACCCACGAGGGGGTAAAAAACAAGACAGGAAAAATAAACTAGACTGGACTAAACTAACATTACACTTGACTAAACATAACTTGACAAACTTGACTCAACACTTACAAAGACTGGACTGGGATCTTTACACAGGAACACTGACTGACACGATACACATCCACGACGAAGTACAACTCACGAGCACAAGACAAAGAAACACGAGGGTATTTAAGGGAAGACAAACGAGGGATAATTACATGGGGCAGGTGTGGGACATTAAACACTCAGGGAAGGATAACGAGGAAACGAGATGGCGGGAACAGAGACGAGACACTGGAAAAACACATGAGAGGCATAAACATCTCATGGTCTTCCCACATAAAACCCAAGAACTCTGTCCCGATCCCACCACACGACTAGAATTTCATAAACAAGACGGTGGGACCGTGACAACTGTACTCTTTTCACCATCATTGCATAATCAAATCTATTGTCTAAACCATTTTTTGTTCAATAG
>NC_079912.1:727335-731206 GCF_024868665.1 Triplophysa rosa | reverse complement strand
GGACGACCCACCATCTTTTCTGGAGGGGAGGAGTTGGTTTACCAGCCGTTCCCACAATTAGTGGAACGGTTGCAGCTTCGAGAGGAGTGTGGCAAAGACTCCTCTCCCAGCAATAATCCAATCTCCTCTCGTCCCGGTCTGGCATCCATCCCGGAGGACCGTGTGGTGGGTACTCTCACCTTGGGGGACTCCACACCGTCCTCCTCCTCACCTCCTGCAGCCTCTCCACCACCAGCCAGCCTCGGTGGCAAGGGGGGAGGCGAGCATCCTGGGAGTCCACATCCGAGAGTCCCAGCCAGAGCCAGCCGTGCCTTTTGCCTCTTTTCTTCAGCCGACCTCCAGGCGGGTGGCGCGGCTGAAGAAAAAGAGGCAGCGGCGGGCAGCGCGGACTCCACCCCAGCCTGTGTCCAGTCCGTGATCCAGCCGGTCCAGTCCGGTGTCCAGCCGGCGTCCAGTCCGGTGGTCCAGCCGGCTCCAGTCCGGTGGTCCAGCCGGCGTCCAGTCCGGTAGCCGAGCGTCCAGCCAGCCAGCTGTCCAGCCGGTCCGGTCGTGATCCAGCCGGCGTCAAGCCCGTCCGCCACGGCCTGTCCAGCCGGCGTCAGCTGTCCAGCCGGCGTCCAGCCAGCGTCAAGCCCTGTCCAGCCGGCCTTCCAGCCGGCGTCAAGCCCTGTCCAGCCGGCCTTCCAGCCGGTGTCAAGCCCTGTCCAGCCGGCCTTTCCAGCCGGCGTCAAGCCCTGTCCAGCCGGCCTTCCAGCCGCGTCAAGCCCTGTCCAGCCGCCTTCCAGCCGGCGTCAAGCCCTGTCCAGCCGGCCTTCCAGCCGGCGTCAAGCCTGTCCAGCCGTCCCTGGGAAACTCCCAGGGCAAAGACTGTTCCCCCCGGGACTCCTCCTAAGTCCCCCAGGACTCAGCGCCCTCGAGCGCAGCCGGGGACTGGGACTGTTCCCCCCAACCCTTTTGGACTACCCCCTATGAACTCTTGTTTTGCCCCACCCCCCCTCCCATGTTTGTTGTTCTTGTTATGCCACCCCAGTCCTGTAGTCTTGTTGTCATGTCTGCCCCTTGTCTTGTTCACCATGTTTGTCTGGTTTTTGTCTTTGGTCCAGTCTGTCAGGTCTTGTTAGTCACCCCTTGGTGAACACCTGGAGGTGTTCATTAAGGGGGGGGGGCTCTGTCACGGTCCCACCGTCTTGTTTATGAAATTCTAGTCGTGTGGTGGGATCGGGGCAGAGTCCTTGGGTTTTATGTGGGAAGGCCATGAGATGTTTATGTTTTTACCTCTCATGTGTTTTTCCAGTGTCTCGTCTCTGTTCCCGCCATCTCGTTTCCTCGTTATCCTTCCCTAAGTGTTTGATTACCCACACCTGCCCCGTGTCGTTATCCCTCGTTTGTCTTCCCTTTAAATACCCTCTTGTTTCTTTGTCTTGTGCTCGTGGATTGTACTATGTATGTGAGTGTACTGCGTGGTGTTTGTGTTCATGCTCGTGTTGTCATCCGTGGTCCTGTTTTGTGCCTTGTACTATTTAAGATGTCTGGTCGTGTCCTTTAGTTTAGTTTATTGTTCATGTTTTCATTTTGTCCCCCTCGTGGGAAGTCTTTTGTTTTATACATATATATTTCTTAGTTCTGTTTTTCTCCCCATTGTGGGTGTTTTTGTTCTGTTTTCTGTTTTGTTTAATAAATATATCTGTTAACCCCTTCTCTGCCGTTGCCTGCGCTTGGGTTCTCTTCACCACCACGCCTGGTCGTGACAGAATCCACGAGCCCAATACTGAACCCAGCAGGTAGCCCCATGGACAGGCTCCCAACCAGCCGGTGGCCGTGTACCGGCAATCCGGTATGGTGGGAGGCATTAGCCTCCCAGTCACACGCCGGAGGTGGCCCGTTCCCGGCCCAGTGCCATCGGTCCTTACAGGACTATGCTCAGGAGGTCGAGGCCAGGAAGGCATCCATCCCCGAGGTACTGGTGAGTGCCTACCTCATGGCCGGGATGGACGACCCACCATCTTTTCTGGAGCGGGAGGAGTTGGTTTACCAGCCTTTCCCACAATTAGTGGAACGGTTGCAGCTTCGAGAGGAGTGTGGCAAAGACTCCTCTCCCAGCAATAGTCCAATCTCCTCTCGTCCCGGTCTGGCATCCATCCCGGAGGACCGTGTGGTGGGTACTCTCACCTTGGGGGACTCCACACCGTCCTCCTCCTCACCTCCTGCAGCCTCTCCACCACCAGCCAGCCTCGGTGGCAAGCGGGGGAGGCGAGCATCCTGGGAGTCCACATCCGAAGAGTCCCAGCCAGAGCCAGCCGTGCCTTTTGCCTCTTTTCTTCAGCCGACCTCCAGGCGGGTGGCGCGGCTGAAGAAAAAGAGGCAGCGGCGGGCAGCGCGGACTCCACCCCAGCCTGTGTCCAGTCCTGTGTCCAGTCCGGTGATCCAGCCGGCGTCCAGTCCGGTGATCCAGCCGGCGTCCAGTCCGGCGATCCAGCCGGCGTCCAGTCCGGCCATCCAGCCGGCATCCAGTCCGGCCATCCAGCCGGCGTCCCAGCCGGCGTCCCAGCCGGCCATCCAGCCGGCGTCCCAGCCGGCGTCCCAGCCGGCCATCCAGCCGGCCATCCAGCCGGCCATCCAGCCGGCGTCCCAGCCGGCGTCCCAGCCGGCCTTCCAGCCGGCGTCAAACCCTGTCCAGCCGGCCTTCCAGCCGGCGTCAAGCCCTGTCCAGCCGGCCTTCCAGCCGGCGTCAAGCCCTGTCCAGCCGGCCTTCCAGCCGGCGTCAAGCCCTGTCCAGCCGGCCTTCCAGTGATGTGGTAAAAGTCGATCTTGAAGTTCAAAAAATCTCTCAGACAAAGAAGGTTCAGGTGTCAAGGAGTTAACTTTATTTGATCAGGCCAAACAAAGTGAGATGTCCCCAGTCATCTGAAAACTTAGTGTTTTCCAGCCTGTAGTTATAGTGAAACTTAGGAAAGGAGGTGCTTTCCTAAACCAATCAGGAAATTCCCTTTACCTTTTATTTTTTATTATCCAAGCAGTCTGTATCATATTGTGGTATTTAAGGAATGCAAACTTAAAAGAATAGTTTACCCAAAAATGAATTCTTTCATCATTTATTCATTCCAAATATATACTACATGTTTTCTTCTGTATAACAAAAAAGAAGATATTTTGAAAAAATGTTGGTGACAAAACAATTTGAGACCCCATTTGCTTCCACTGTATATCTTCTTTTGTGTTCCACGAAGAAAAAAGTCATAAGGTTTTAATGACAGAGAGGTGAGTAAATGATGACAGAATTTTCATTTTTGGGAGAACTATCCTTTAAGTTGGCATCTCCACAAAATAGGTGAAAAAGTCTTAAGACCTGAGTGCACTTTAAGATGTTGATCAAATGTTTAGTAGTTACTAGAGGTTACAGCTCACTAATTCTTTCTAATTAAACCACATTAAAGTTTATGCGTTTACTGTTATTTACAACGAATAACAAAAACGATTCATTTTACTGTGTGGGAAATTAATAATGGCGCATGGTGCCCCCTGGGGGCTGTTTTGAGCGGTGCATAAAACTCTTATTGTGTAAAGCTGCATCAAACAAACTCCATTTAAATCAGTATAAAAATAACTGATTTACACTGACAATAATAAACAAAAGACCAAAACAGCTGCAAATTTAACATCCAAGATGCCAAACAAGACGATGTAAAATCTTGTAACATATTAAATGTAATTGCCAATAAAAACCGAAGTAAAGGATCGGGATTGTCATGCCAACCTATTCTAGTTTCTGATGGGCAACACCAATCTGAGATGTACGTGGGTCCATGTACGACATTAGATTAAAACATGTCATTCAAGGGCAATCTCTCTACAAAGTGGCAGACGAGAATGA